>NC_044567.1:31065782-31093960 GCF_007565055.1 Rhinopithecus roxellana | reverse complement strand
TCAGCTCACTGCACCCTCTGCTTCCCAGGTTCAAGTGATTCTCATGCCTCAACCTCCCAAGTAGCTGGGATTACAGTTGCTCACTACCACACCTGGATAATTTTTGTATTTTTAGTAGAGACAGGGTTTCTCCATGTTGGCCAGGCTGGTCTCGAACTCCTGACCCCAGGTGATCTGTCCACCTCGGCCTCCCAAAGTGCTGGGAGTACAGGCGTAAGCCATCACACCTGGCCTGAAATGAAAATATTTTTGAATGAATGTTCTTGCATTAAAGGAATAATGGCCAGGTGTGGTGGCTTGAACCTGTGATTCCAGTTGTTCAGGAGGCCAAGATAGGAGGATTGCATAAGCCTGGGTGTTTGAGGCTGCAGTGAAAATACATAGATAAATAAAGGAATAATGGATTTGCTTTTAGACCCATCAGATTTTAAATTACATATAATGGAACAGGTACTGAACATGGAGCTGAAATGATTTTCACAAAGCTGTTTCAAATAATCACCTTCATTTTTTTTTTCCTTTTTAAAAAGAATTTTAATTAAAAAAGATATAGAGACAGGATCTTCCTTTGTTGTCCAGGCTGGTCTCGAATTCCTGGGCTCAAGCAATCCACCTGCCACAGCCTTCCAAAGCGCTGGGATTACAGCCATGAGCCACCATGTATAGCCTCCTTTTTTCTTTCAAAGATGAATATACAAAAATGGAAATTAAGTTTAAAATCATTAGAATCTTTAAAACTTTACACCATCCAATGAAATAGACAACTGCATATTGCACAATTATTTTCATGAAAATTTGCACATAAATTTAATGCATTTCACAATTTGACAAAATATTCTCATAAACTACCAAAAAAGCCTTAACGCCATATGAAAGATATGGAAATGTTCACTTTTGATCTGTCACTTTCACCTTAAATAATAAGGTAAAATAAGTTCTGAAAATTTCAGATGACATTTTCCATTGCTGTATTGAAAGAAGGTATAGTTCCTTTGTATTTTCTTAAAACTGTGTTTAATAAAACAGGTAATACCCATGCCTTATAAACAGTTAAAACAATATTAAAAGAGAGTTCTTTTTTGTTTGTTTGTTTGTTTGAGATGGAGTCTCGCTCTTGTTGCCCAAGCTGGAATGCAATGGCGCGAACTCAGCTCACTGCAACCTTAGCCTCCCTGGTTCAAGCGATTCTTCTGCCTCAGCCTCCCAAGTAGCTGGGATTACAGCCACCCGCCACCATGCCCAACTAATTTTTTGTATTTTTAGTAGAGATGAGATTTCACCACGTTGCCCAGGCTAGTCTCAAACTCCTGACACCAGGTGATCCACCCACTTCAGTCTCCCAAAGTGCTGAGATTACAGGCATGAGCCACCACGCCCAGCCTAGAAGATAACTCTTGAAAAGTATTTTGGGTTGGGCATGATGGCTCACACCTGTAATCCCAGGACTTTGGGAGGCCAAGGTGGGAGGATAGCTTGAGACCAGAAGTTTGAGGCCAACTCAACAAGAACCTATTTCTTTCTTTTTTTTTTTTTTTTTAAGAAAAGTTTTGTTTTGTTTTGCTTTGTTTTGTTGAGACAGGGTCTGGCTCTGTCACCTAGGCTGGAGTGCAGTGGTGTGATCTCGGCTCACTGTAATCTTCACCTCTTGGGCTTAAACCAACATCCCACCTCAGCCTCCCAAGTAGCTGGAACCACAGGCACGTGCCACCACGCCCGGCTAATCTTTGTATCTTTTGTAGAGACAAGGTCTCACTATGTTGCCCAGGCTGGTCTCAAACTCCTGAGCTCAAGCAATCCACCTGCCTCAGCCTCCCAAAGTGCTGGGATTACAGGCGCGAGCCACTGCACCCAGCCTAGATTTCTTCTCTTTACATTTGGAAAGAAAAATAAGAACCAGAAACCTGAGTATCCCTCTTGCATTCTGGATTTTCTCCTTGTTTTAAAGAGGGCTTTAGAAAGAATGGGTCACTGGGTATCTGGAGGCTGCACGTGATTCAGCGCTCACCACGCTGGTTCCCCGCAGGTGCTGGGAGGTGAGAAAGTCCCTGTCCCTTCCTGCCTTCCAAGGTTTGCTGACAAGAATGAGAAGCCTGAGAAGTCTCTGTGGTATGTGGGAAGACACCACCCAATAAATTCTGAAAGAAACAGGAGAAAAGAGGCACTAAAGCCCACGTAGAAGCTTGAGGAAGAGAATGTGGCCTGTGCAGTTGGAATCCCATATTCCTGCCCTCATCCTGACACTCTGGTGACACCAGCCTGACTTCCAGCTGGCACCTGCTGCATTTCCTTGCCTGAGGACTTCCTTGAGCCCCCAGATCCTCCTTTGCCACAGGATGACAGGTCAGAAGTGCAGGGAGTAGACTAACCTGCCCCATTCCCTCTATGGATGACTGACAGGTGGAGGTGCATAAAGGCCCCACACTCCTGCCCCTTAGGCAGGAGGATCAGGTGTGCATTCTACATTGGCTCTCAGAGTTCTCTAGTAGATTAGGTTTTAGAGGCTCCCAGGGGACCCCACTGGAAAACACACCCACTGTTGCTCCCATCCCTTCCCTACTGGACTTCCCCTCTGCCCGCTGGTGTTTCTTGGGATCACCTACCTCCCACACAACTGGTTGCACTTGAAACCTTGGGAGAACTCAAGGCCAGACAAGACATATTTGAGTTATATAGATAGACAGACAGAGGGAGAGAGTGTTTGTTCTGTTCTGTTCTGTTTTAGCACTGAAGTCTGCCTCTCACCCAAGCTGGAGTGCAGTGGAGTGGTGCAATGATAGCACACTGCAGCCTCAAACTCCCAGGCTCAAGAGAACCTCCTGCTTCAGCCTCCAAGTAGCTGGGACTATGGGTGCCCACAGCCATGCCTGGCAAGTTTTAAATTTTTAAATTTTTAATTTTTTTTTTTTTTTTTTTTTTTTTTTGGAGACAGAGTCTTGCTCTGTCACCAGGCTGGAGTGTAGTGGCACAATCTTGGCTCACTGCAACCTTCTCCTCCTGGGTCCAAGCGATTCTCCTGCCTCAGTCTCCCGAGTAGCTGGGATTACAGGCATGTGCCATCATTCCCGGCTAATTTTTGTATTTTTAGTAGAGATGGGGTTTCACCATGTTGGCCAGGCTGGTCTTCAACTCCTAGCCTGAAATGATCTGCCCACTTCGGCCTCCCAAAGTGCTGAAATTACAGGCGTAAGCCACGATACCCAGCTTTTAAGTTATATTTAAGTTGTTATTTGAAGTGGGGGAAATGTCTCTGTGTGTGTCTAAGATATGCAAGTTCATAAATTTACATTCTGGGTGTGTAAGAGTTCTATTCATTAGTCACACTTGTGGAGTAGTGCTTGTCAATGTATAGGGCAATTATGTTAGATTTCTTGCCTTAGGATAGAAGATAATTCTCCTGGCCAGGTGCGGTGGCTTATGCCTATAATCCCAACACTTTGGGAGGCTGAGATGGGCAGATGACCTGAGGTTAGGAGTTCGAGACCAGCCTGGCCAACAGGGTGAAACCCCATCTCTACTAAAAACACAAATATTAGCCAGGTGTGGAGTGCGCACCTGTAATCCCAACTTCTAGGGAGGCTGAGGCAGGAGAATTGCTTGAACCTGGGAGGTGGAGGTTGCAGTGAGCTGAGATCCCCCCACTGCACTCCAGCCTGGGTAACAGAGTGAGACTTTATCTCAAAGAAAAAAAACATTAGCCGGGTATGATGGCATGTACCTGCAGTCGCAGCTACTCAGGAGGCTGAGGCATGAGAATTGCTTGAACCCAGGAGGTGGAGGTTGCAGTGAGCCAAGATCACGTCACTGCACTCTAGCCTGGGCAACAACAACAAAGCAAGACTCCGTCTTAAAAAAAAAAAAAAAAAAAAAAAAAAAAAAAAAAAAAAAAAAACTAGACTCTGTCTAAAGAAAGAAAAATCTAGACTCTGCCTAAAATATATATATGTGTGTATATATGTGTGTATGTGTGTGTGTGTGTGTGTGTGTATATATATATATATATATATATTCAGGAGACTGAATATCTAGAATATACAAGAAATCTAAACATCTCAACAGCAAAAAAAAAAAAAAAAAAAAAAAAAAAAAAAAAAAAAAAATCCGATCTAAAAATGGACAAACAAGGGCCAGGTGCTTACAGGCTCACACCCATAATCCCAGCACTTTGGGAGGCTAAGGCAGGAAGATCACCTGAGGTCGGGAGTTTGAGACCAGCCTATCCAACATGGTGAAACCCCGTCTCTACTAAAAAGTAGCCTGGCGTGGTGGTGGACGCCTGTAGTCCCAGCTACTTGGGAGGCTGAGGCAGAGGAATCGCTTGACCCTGGGAGGTGGAGGTTGCAGTGAGCTAAGATCACACCATTGCACTCCAGCCTGGGTGACGAGCAAAACTCCATCTCAAAAGAAAAAAAAAGGACAAATGATCTCAAAAGAAGACATTCAAATGACCAACAAATATAAGGGAAAAATGAACAAAATCATTAATCGTCAGGGAAGTGCAAACCAAAACCATAATGAGGCATCATCTCACCCCAGCTAGGATGGCTATTACCAAAAAGACAAAATAAATGAATAAATAAATGCTGGTGAGGATCTGGAGAAAAGCGAACTCATGCAGTGTTAGTAGGAATGTAAACCAGTACTGCCACTAAGGAGAACAATTGGGAGGTTCCTGAAACAACTAAAACTACAACTACCGTATGATCCAGCCATCCCACTACTGGATATTTATTAAAAGGAAAGGCAATCAGTATACCAAAAAGATATGTCCGCCAGGCACTGTGGTTCATGCCTGTAATCCCACCACTTTGGGAGGCCAAGGCCAGTGGATCAGCTGAGGTCAGGAGTTTGAGATCAGCCTGGCCAACATGGTGAAATCCCATCTCTACTAAAAATGCAAAAATTAGGCAGGCGTGGTGGTGTGCACCTGTATTCTCAGCTACTCAGGAGGCTGAGGCAGGAGAATCCCTTGAAGCCAGGAAGCAGAAGTTGCAGTGAGCCGAGATCGCACCATTGCACTCCAGCCTAGGAAACGAGGGAAACTCCATCTCAAAAGAAAAAAAAAGACATCTCATCCCCTTGTTTATTGCAGCACTATTCTCAATAGCCAGGATATAGAGTCAACCAAGATATGGTATCAACTTTTTTCCAGTCATCTGGAAACAATAGATGAATGGATAAAGAGAATGTGGTATATTTACACAATGGAATACTATTCAGCCATGTTGTCATTTGTGGCAGCAGGGATCGAACTGGAGGACATTATTTTAAGTGAAATAAGCAGGGAACAGAAAGTTAAATAAACACTGAATGTTCACATTCTTTTTTTTTTTTTTGAGACAGTCTCACTTTGTTGCCCAGACTGGAGTGCAGTGGTGCAATCTCGGCTCACTGCAACCTCTGCCTGTCAGATTCAAGCAATTCTTGTGTCTCAGCCTCTCAAGTAGCTGGGACTACAGGTGCGTGCCACCACACCCGGCTAATTTTTTTTTTTTTTTTTTTTTTTTTTTTTTGTATTTTTAGTACAGACAGAGTTTTACCATGTTGGTCAGGCTGGTCTCAAACTTCTGACCTCAAATGACCCACCTGCCTTGGCCTCCCAAAGTGCTGGGGTTATAGGTGTGAGCTGCTGCACCCGGTCTGCATGTTCATATTCATATGTGGAAGCTAAAAATAGTTGATCTCATAAAAGTAAAAAGTAAAACAGAGGATACTAGGGCTAGGGAGGGTAGGGAGAATGGAGGGATAGGGAGGCATTTGTCAAGGATACAAAATTTCAGCTACATAAGAGGAATAAGTTATCATATTCTACACCTGTAAAGGATGACTGCAGTTAACAATAATATATTCTACAGTTTCAAATAGCTAGAAGGAGGGCCGGGTGCAGTGGCTCATGCCTGTAATCCCAAGGACTTTGGGAGGCCAAGGAAGGAGAATTGCTTGAACCCAGGAGGCGGAAGTTGCAATGAGCTGAGATGCGCCATTGCACTCCAGCCTTGGCGACAGAGTAAGACTCCATCTCAAAAAAAAATAAAAGTAAAAAAGAAAAAGAAAAGAAATAGTGAAGGGGCCAGGCACTGTAGCCCGTGCCTGTAATCCCAGCACATTGGGAAGCTGAGGTGAGACAACTGCTTGAGGTCAGGACTTTGAGACCAGCCTGGGCAACATAGTGAGACTTCATCTCTATAACAAAATCAAGAAAATTAGTGGGGCATGGTGGCATGTACCTGTAGTCTCAGCTACTTGGAGAATGAGGTGAGAGAATCGCTTGAGCCTGGGAGGTCAAGGCTGCAGTGAGCTGAGATCATGATACTGCACTCCAGCCTGGGTGACAGAGTGAAACCCTATCTCTCAAAAATAAAAATAAATAAATAAATAAAAAATAAAAGTAGTGATGGGAGGGATGTGTGATTTTTGTTCTTTGAAATGTGTCGAGATAGGGGCTGGGTGTGGTGGCTCACGTCTGTAACCGCACCAATTTGGGAGGCCAAGGTAGGTGGACCACCTGAGCCCAGGAGTGCAAGACCCACCAGGGCAACATGGTGAAACAAAAAAATAACCAGAAAACTTAACCAGGTGTGGTGCCGTGTGCCTATAGTTTCAGCTGCCTGGGAGCCTGAGGAGGGAGAATTGCTTGAGCCCAGGAGGCAGAGGCTGCAGTGAACCAAAATTGCACCACTGCACTCCAACCTGGTGACAGAGAGAGACCCGTCTCAAAAAGAAAGGAGAGAGAGAGAGAGAGAAGGAAGGAAGGAAGGAAGGAAGGAAGGAAGGAAGGAAGGAAGGAAGGAAGGAAGGAAGGAAGGAAGGAAGGAAGGAGAAGAAAGAAATGTGTTGAGATAGATTCTTTCTGATCATTCTTTTCTCCTTCTCTTCACTTGGGAATCTGAGGATATGGCACCAGGATGCTCTGCTCCAGGAACACCAACTTCCCCACTTGAGTTACCCATCCTTTGTGTCTCTTCTCCAGGAGCTCGCACTCCAACCAACTGAGAAAAGATTTGGCTACAATGGCACATTGGCTGGAAGACACACCCACAAACCCATGGACCACCGGACTGTGAGTACCGGTCCTTACTTATGCCTCCTTGCACCCCAGTGTTAAATATTGGTAGAATGAATGAATGGATGAATGAATGAATGGCAAAAACAGCTATTTAGTCAAGTACCCAGATATTTCTTGAAAAAGATGTTATTGTGGCCCAGAGGCTGTGCACCGCCTTATTTATTTATGTATGTCACCCAGACTGGAATGCAGTGATGCAATAATAACTCACTGCAGCCTCTAACTCCTGGCCTCAGGTGATCCTTCCAGCTTGACCTCCCAAAGCTCTGGGATTACCAGGTGTGAACCACCATGCCTGGCCTGAACATGACTTGATCTTCATAGGATCCAAAGTCATGAACTTGTAGCCACGTTGACAACTTGTCCAACTTGAACAGATTGAATGATCAAGCAGACATAGCTATAGTGTTACCTGTGAGAAATTGCAATATTTTATAGCTGCTTTGTTTGTTTTTTGAGATGGAGTTTCAGTATGTTGCCCAGGGTGGTCTTGAACTCCTGGACTCAAGCAACCCTCTCGCCTCAGCCTCCTGAGTGGCTGGAACTATAGGGACTCACCACTGTGCTAGGCAAAATTGTAATGTCTTACAGACACGCACACACACACAAAACTAAGATTTAAAAAGCTAGACAGAGATATCTTATAATTCAAGGTTTTTTAGCCATCAACATATAGATGTTGATTAATCACTCAACATTAATTATGGTTGTGTTTTTCAAGTCCAGTTTTAGAACTTTGAACAAGGTTAATAATCTTGTATTACTGTGGTCACAGTCCCTTGCTAATTACCGAAGGTAAATAAGATGTGATCATAAGAACAGTCCACTCACTGTGTCTCACATATTCTCTATAGCCCTAAGAGAAATGACTTTCATCATATTTTAAGTTGGTTGTATTGGCTAGTTTCTTTCTTTTTTCTTTTTCTTTTCTTTTTTCTTTTTTTTGAGATGGAGTCTTGCTCTGTCGCCCAGGCTGGAGTGCAATAACACGATCTTGGCTCACTGCAACTTCCTCCTCCCAGGTTCAAGCAATTCTCCAGCCTCAGCCTCCCGAGTAGCTGAGATTATAGGTGCCCACCACCACACCTGGCTAACTTTTGTATTTTTGATAGAGACGGGGTTTCACCATGTTGTCCAGGCTGGTCTCGTTCTCCTGACCTCAAGTGATCCACCCGCCTTGGCCTCCGAAAGTGCTGGGGTTACAGGTGTGAGTCATCGTATCCAGCTATATTGGCTAGTTTCAAAACAGATCGGGGGCTATCCATTTGAAACCGTTCCACTAACATGATATGACAAGGTTTGTAAGTGATAAGCTTGGCAGCTTCGATATCTGGCACAAGGTGTGTGACAAGATATCTGACAAGGTGTGTGGCTCTAGCCTGTCCTTTCTGACTCAGTTTTTCTTGCTCTGTAATGGATTCTGTCCATTTGTCAGCCTGCAGATTTTCAGCTGGATTTTTTTTTCATGTCAGCCAAATAAATACAGAAATTTCTCCCCCCAACCTGATTATAATCATTTTGGTCACATTTTTCAAAGCTTATTCTTAGACTATCCCCAAGCTCCAGGGTAACTCCATATTATTATTCAAATTTTTTCTCAGATTAAATGTCTGTTAGGCTGGTTACACAATTACAATAAGGGAAAAGCTTAGCCCTTTTGTTTTGCATTTTACCTCAGAGAAGGTCCTCGTGGCTTGACTTTGCACATTTCTGGAAACAGAATTTGCCTTTCTGCTCCTTTGTGAGGTAGTCAAAGCATGATGTGCATGTGGTTCCAAACACAGTTAATTCTGTAGCTATTCTTTTGTTGAAGGTGCTCACCACAAAACATCCTGGAAGGGGATTACGGGGCAGGTGCAACAGACGAGGGTGTTTCCTGGATGGGGAAGGCAGAGCGCCAAGTAAAGGAGTAAGTGCTGAAGAAGGGATTTTACTTGAAATTGGAAGTCATAGGAGCTCTTTGGTTTTGGGGGTGGATGTTTAAGTGATACATTTATAGAGTAAAAACGAAATTCAGGCCACGTGCAGTGGCTCACACCTGTAATCCCAGTGCCTGCGGAGTCCATCCTGCCTTGACCTCCCCCAAAAACAAAGAATTTTAGTCAATAGCACATTATGTTTTGACTACATCACAAAGAAGCAGAAAAAGGCCAGACGCTGCGTCTCCTGACTGTAGTCCCAGCACTTTGGGAGACTGAGGCAGGCGGATCTTTTGAATTCAGGAGCTCAAGACCAGCCTGGCCAACATGGTGAACTCTCATCTCTACTGAAAATACAAAAAAATTAGCCGGGCATGGTGGCATGCACCTGTAGTCCCAGCTACTTAGGAGGCTCAGACAGGAGGATAGTTTGAACCCAGGAGACGGAGGTTGCAGTGAGTTGAGGTTGTGCCACTGTACTCCAGCCTGGGTGACAGAGTGAGACTCCATCTCAAAAAAAAAAAAAAAAAAAATCCAAAACAAACAAACAACAACAACAAAAGCAACAGAAGGGTACATTCTTATTTTCCTCTTTTAAAAAATTTCCTCTGTTTTATGAATTATTTTCCCAGACGTGTGCAAAGCCAAGCCACATGGGCCTTTTCCAAGGTAAAATGCAAAACAAGGGGGCCAGGCTTTTCCCTTATTTTTCCCTCCTTGCCTAGGAGTTCGAGACCAGCCTGGGCAACAGAGCAAGATCTCGTCCCTAAAAAAAAAAGTAGCTGGATGTAGTGGTGCATGCCTATAGTCCCAGTTACTCAGGAGGCTGAGGTGGGAGGATTGCCTGAGCCCAGGAGTTGGAGACTGCTGTGAGCCATGATCACACCATTGCAGATCCAACCTGGGTGACAGAGTGAGACCTTGTCTCAAATAAATAAATAAATAAATAAATAAATAAATAAATAAATAAATAAATAAAAGTTCAGAAGAGTATAAAGTGAAAGTCTCAATTCTTCATGGATTTCTTATTCTCTAGTTTTCCTTCCCCAGTCTTCTGTTACTTCCTTGTATACCCTTCTAGAGATAGACTATGTGCATGCAGATAGACACGGCACTCTTATGACTGGTAACATATTATAACATTTGTGCACTTTGTTTGCTATTTTGCTTTTCTGTAACAATATACTCATTCAACAAATATTTATTAAGTACCTAATGAACGCTTGAATCCTGTCCTATGTACTCAGGATAGAGTAATGAAAAAACCAATCCATATTAGTTTTCTATTGCTGTGTAACAAATTGTTGCAAATGTAGCAGTTTAAAGAAACACACAGTTACTCTCTCTTAGTTTTTGTGGGTCTAGAGTCCATGCACTGTTTCCCTGAGTTATCTGCTTCAGGTTCTTGCCAGGCTGCAATCAAGCTATCAACAGTGCTATGTTCTCATCTGGAAACTCAACTGGAGAAGAACCTGCTTCTGAGCCCACTCCAGTGGTTAGTGAACTTCATTTTCTGGTAGGAATAGGATGGAGAGCTTTGGATTTTTACCAGCTGTTGTCCAGAGGTCCTCAGTTCCTGGAGGCTGCCCCTGTGCAGTTGACAAGCAGCAGCTTGCTTCAAGTCAGGCCAGCAGGAGACCAGCATATCTGCTAGCAAGATGGAAGTCTTATTGGCTGGGTGCAGTGGCTCATGCCTGTAATCCCAGCACATTGAGGGGCTGAGGTGGGTGAGTCACCTGAGGTCAGGAGTTGAAGACCAGCCTAGCCAACATGCCGAAACCCCATCTCTACTAAAAGTGGAAAAATTAGCCAGGTATGGTGCTGGGCGCCTATAATCCCAGCTACTCAAGAGGCTGAGGCAGAATCGCTTAAGCCCTGGAGGCGGAGGTTGCAGTGAGTGCACACTACAGCCTGGGTGACACAGCAAGACTAAAAAAAAAAAAAAAAAAAGATGGAATTATTTTTGTATCACTCTCTGTAACCTCGAATTTTTGGGCTCAAGCAATCCTCCTGCCTCGGCCTCCTGAGTACCTGGGACTAAAGGCATGCACCACCATGCCCAGCTAATTTTTTTTTTTTTAGACAGTTTCGCTCTTGTTGCCCAGGCTGAAGTGCAGTGGTGCAATCTCAGCTCACTGCAACCCCTGCCTTCCAGTTTCAAGTGATTCTCTTGCCTCAGCCTCCTGAGTAGCTGGGATTACAGACAACCACCACCATGCCTGGCTAATTTTTGTATTTTTAGTAGAGATGGGGTTTCATCACATTGGCCAGACTGGTCTCGAGCTCCTGACCTTGTGATCTGCCCACCTCGGCCTCCCAAAGTGCTGGGATTACAGGCGTGAGCCACTGCATTTGGCCTGCCCAGCTAATCTTTAATAAACTTTATATTTATAGAGACAGGGTGTCACTGTGTTGCCCAGGCTGGTCTTGTACTCCTGGCCTCAAGCAACCCTCCCACCTCAGCATCCCAAAGGGCTGGGATTGCAGGAGGGAGCCACTGTGCCTGGCCAAGATTGAGTCTTATAAAGCAACACAATCATGGGAACGATATCCTATCACTTTGTCACATGCTATTGGTTAGATGCAAATCACAGGTCCCACCCACACTGAAGGAGAGGAAATTACATAAAGACTTGAGCAGCAGGAAGTGGGAATCATGGGAAAGGAGACTATGTTAGAGACTGTCTGCCTTGCAAACCAAGCTCCTGTTCCCATGGAGCTTACTAGGGTAGGGGAAACATACAACCAATGAATAGGAAAATAAGTGCATGTTGGGTGCTAAAAATAAGTGCTAAAGCCAAACAATACATTTGGGTAAATGGAGCAGATGTAAAGAAGTGTTACTACAGAAGAGAGCAGTCAGGGAAGGCCTTTGGGGCAGCAACATTTGAGCAGAGACCTGAAGGAAATGAGGAAGGCACAGATTACTGGGAGAAGAGGCACCAGCCTCCAATGAGCATGTGCACAGGCCCTGCCGAGTGAGCATGCTGGAGGGTTCTGTAGCAATGCAGAGACCCATGTGACTGCAGCATAGTGATCCAGTAGCAGGATGCAAGGCTATAGAGGAGATGGGATTGGACCAGATAGGGCCTTGCAGCCGTGTTAGGTATCTGAGTGTGATACAAAGCCATTAGGAAACATGGGGCAGAGGCGAAACACTGGCTTTCCATTGCAAAGAATCACTTTGATCCTGGGATAAGAACAGATGGAAGAGAGGCATGGCTAGAAGGAAAGAAACCAGTCTTAATCATTTCAACAAGAAACACTAGTGGTTTGGACCCAAGTGGTGCATTTCCTGGAAAGTAGGCAGCTGCCATCTAAAGGAAGAGCCTGCAGCATCAATGGTGGTTTGGATGTGTGGTAGGAGTGAAGAAAATGTTAAAGGTAATGCCAAGGATTTTGGCCTGAGTCACTTGAAGGATGGGGTCATCATTTACTGAGATGCAGAAGACAGTGAGAGAAGTAGGTTTGAGCAGAAAAAAAAAAATCTGGAGTTTCATTTGTTTCTTGTTTCTTTCTGTATTTTTTCTGGCAGGCAAGTTGTTACTTAACACTCCTTAGTGGATTCTGACTTCCATGGCTACCATCCTGCTTAGAGTTTGATTTTATCATGTGCTGTAAACAAAGTGGCATTGTCATTGTTTCTTTTCTTTTTTTCTTTTCTTTCTTTCTTTTTTTTTTTTTTTTTTTGAGACAGGGTCTTGCTCTGTCACCCACACTGCAGTGCAGTGGTGTGAACACAGCTCACTGCAGCCTCAGTTTCCTGGGCTCAAGAGATTCCTTGGCCTTGGCCTCCCAAAATGTTGGGATTACAGGCAGAGGGGGTTCCAAGCGTTGGTGTGGATGATTCCAGACCAACAGGGAAGGTCTGGGGTTTTTTTTAATGTAGGAGAAACAGGAAGGTCATACCTGTCTCCTACGCACAAAGCAGAAGGTGACTCTCAAAACAAAACAAGAACAATAGTAAAACTGAGTTCCAGAAAAGAGCCTTGGAAACTTCTTTTGTGACCAAGTAACTCTTTTTCAAGAAGGACTGGACTGTGTTTCAAGCTATATAGGCACTGCTAAGAGAACATTCTGGAGTGAAGTGTTGACATTTAGTAAGAGCCTTTGTCTTTTTATTTCTTTTCTTTTTTTCATGCTATTCTGACAAAAGAGCCTTTGTCCGCCAGACGTGGTGGCTCACGCCTGTAATCCCAGCACTTTGAGAGGCAGAGGTGGGCAGATCATGAGGTCAGGAGATCGAGACCATCCTGGCTAACATGGCAAAACCCCATCTCTACTAAAAATACAAAAATTAGCTGGGCGTGGTGGCATGTGCCTGTAATCCCAGCTACTGGGGAGGCTGAGGCAGGAGGATTGCTTGAATCAGGAAGCCAGAGGTTACAGTGAGCTGAGATCGCCCCACTGCACTCTAGCCTGGCAACAGAGTGAGACTTTGTCTTAAAAAAAAAAAAAAAAAAAAAAGAGCCTTTGTGTTTCAAAACGGAATTTGCCTGGTTGGATTGTTTAATGACAGGTGAGGTAGCAATTGTCAGTGAGCACCTTCTAAGGCAAGACCACCTTGTCTGAAGCCTTCTCCTTTATCCACAGACTACATGGCAGGGATGGGTTAAAAAGAAAGGGTAAAATGGGGCCAGGCGCGGTGGCTCACACTTGTAATCCTAGCACTGTGGGAGGCTGAGGTGGGTGGATCACCTGAGGTCAGGAGTTCAAGAACAGCCTGGCCAACATGGTGAAACTCCATCTCTACTAAAAATGCAAAAAATTGGCCAGGCGCGGTGGCTCAGGCCTGTAATCCCAGCACTTTGGGAGGCCGAGGCAGGCAGATCACGAGGTCAGGAGATTGAGACCATCCTGGCTAACACGGTGAAACCCTGTCTCTACTAAAAAATACAAAATCTAGCCGGGCGAGGTGGCGGGCACCTGTAGTCCCAGCTGCTTGGGAGGCTGAGGCAGGAGAATGGCGTAAACCCGGGAGGCGGAGCTTGCAGTGAGCTGAGATCCGGCCACTGCACTCCAGCCTGGGCGACAGAGCGAGACTCTCTCAGAAAAAAAAAAAAAAAAAAAAAAACTTAGCCGGGTGTGGTTAGGGGCATCTGTAATCCCAGCTATATGGGAGGCCAAGGCAGGAGAATTGCTTGAACCCAGGAGGCAGAGGTTGCAGTGAGCCGAGATCATGCCACTGCACTCCAGACTGAGCGACAGAGTGAGACTGTGACTCAAAAAAAAAAAAAAAAAAAAAGGTAAAATGCACACCACTGCTAGGGTGTTGCATCTTGGTTGAGTTTCTGGGCTTTCTCTCCACTAGAGTGGCTGCCCAGAGACCAACACTTGCTTTGCATGCCTCTGGCCAAGGGCACTACTTCCTCTAGTAACAGGAAAGATGGTGGGAGGAGCTGCCTACATGACCTTGTGAAAACCTGAATCTGAGGAATTTGTTATAGACCGGTCCGAAAATTTGAGAAAATGAACTCTTTCTGGGAGTGGGTTTTTTCCACTCTCATTAGGCTGAGCTACCAATTCTTTTTGGGGGCCTTAGTGCCCGCCATGGTCAAGTTCTATAGAAACACCACTCAAAACAGAGATTATCGCTGGGTGCGGTGGCTCATGCCTGTAATTCCAGCACTTTGGGAGCCCGAGGTGGGCGGATCACGAGGTCAGGAGATCGAGACCATCCTGGCTAACACGGTGAAACCCCGTCTCTAGTAAAAATACAAAAAATTAGCCGGGCGTAGTGGTGAGCGCCTGTAATCCCAGCCACTGGGAGGCTGAGGCAGGAGAATGGCAGGAACCCAGGAGGCGGAGCTTGCAGTGAGCCCAGATAGCCACTGCACTCCTGCCTAGGCAACAGGGCAAGACTCTGTCTCAAAAAAAAAAAAAAAAAAAAAAGAAACAGAGATTATCCAGAAAAGGCAAAACTATCAAGATAGAAAGTAGATTAGTGGCTGCCTAGGGCTCAAGCGGGAAAAGGAGTGACTGCAAAGGAACCTTAAAGATCTTTCTGGAGACAGAGGTATTTTAAAATTGGAATATGGTGATGATTGCACAGCTCTGTACATTCACTAAAAATCATTGACTTATACACTTAGGATGGGCAAATTGTACAGTATGTGAATTAAAATACAGCTCTTTTTAAAAATATTTAATCAGCCAGGTGCAGTGACTCATGCCTGTAACTCCAGCACTTTGGGAGGCCAAGGCAGGCTGATCACCTGAGCTCAGGAGTTCAAGACCAGCCTGACTAACATGGTGAAACCCTGTCTGCACCAAAAATACAAAAATTAGCAGGGCGTGGTGGTGTGCCCCTATAGTCCCAGCTACTCGGGGAACTGAGGTGGGAGGATCGCTTGAGCCTGGGAGGCAGAGGTTGCAGTGAGCCAAAATCGCACCATTGCACTCCAGCCTGGATGAGGAGAGTGAAACCCTGTCTCAAAAAAAAAAATTAATTAATTGACAAATAATAACTATAATATATCTCTGTGGGATGCAATGTGATCTTTTGATATATGTACACATTGTAGAATAATTAAATCAAGCATATCCATCACTTCACATAATTATTTTTTTGCGGTGTGAACATTTAAGATCAGCTCTCTTGGTCAGGTGCAGTGGCTTACGCTTGTAATTCCAACAGTTTGGGAGGCCAAGGCAGGAGGATCACTTGAGCCAGGAGTTTGAGACCAGCCTGGGCAACAGAGTGAGACCCTGTGTCTACAAAAAGTACAAAAATTAGCCAGGTGTGGTGCCATGCACCTGTCGTCCCAGCTACTTGGGAGGCTGAGGTAGGAGGATCACTTGAGCCCAGAAGATCGAGGCTGCAGGAGCTGAGACCATCCCAGTGCACACCAGCCTGGGTGATAGAGCAAGACACTGTCTCAATAAAATAAAATTTAAAAATAAAATAAAATCAGTTCTCTTATAGGTCTTGAAAACTTATTCTTCTGTATAATTGAAACTTCATACCCTTTGACCAACATCTCCCCATTGCCACCCCCCACCAATAGAACTCTTAAAACACACACTGCATTAGTCAGGGTTCTCCAGAAAAATAGACCAATATGATTGATCAGTCTATCTGTCTGTCTCTCTCTATCACTGTATTATCATCTATGACGTATTTTAAGGAATTAACTCATGCGATTATGGAGGCTGAGAAATCCCACACTCTCCTTCTGCAAACTGGAGACCTGGGAAGGCTGGTGGTGTAACTCTGAGAACTGGAGATCTGATGGTGTAAGTCCCGGGAGAGGGCAGAAGACTGATGTCTCTGCTCAACCAATCAGGCAGACAGAGCAAACTCTCCCTCCCCTGCTTCTGTTGTTCTACTCAGGCCCTCAATGGACTGGATGACAGGACCGGATGAGGACCCCGACACTGGGGAGGTCATCTGCTTTACTCAGCCCTGATTCAAATACCAGTCTCATTCAGAATCACTCTTACAGACACACCCAGAAATAATGTTTTACCTAGGCACCCTATGTCCCAATCAAGTCGACACATAAAAATAACCATTACAAGTCTAAACCTTGTCAACCTGACACTCATCCTCATCTCCTGAAACCATACTTAGTCTCCAAATAACAACAATAACAAGGTCATAATTCTGCCTAATACGATACATCTATCCCGTGTACCACCGAAAATGCACAAACTCTTTCCCAGAAAAGGATGGGAATGAGTAATGTTTACTCTTCTCTTTGATATTCTTCTGAAACTTAAATACTGTGATGTTGCAGAGACAGAAGTGACTCCATCTTGAATGCTGATCTGCCATACTGACTTCTTACTAATCCCAGTCTTGTGAATGCCTTCTGATTCCTACTTTATTTACTGTCCTTGGTGTAAGAGCATGTACATACTATAAATCCTGCCTTTAGGTCAAGGCAACCTTGATGTTACCACACAAATCACAGGCTATGACGCACATAGCATTCTTGCCTGTTCTGGAGGGCTGCTGTATTAGGCCATCCCTGCATTACTATAAAACATACCTGAGGCTAAGTAATTCTTAAAGAAAAGAGGTTTGGGCTGGGCGCCGTGGCTCATGCCTATAATCCCAGCACCGTGGAAGGCCAAGGCTGGCGGATCATCTGAGGTCAGGAGTTTGAGACAAGCCTGGCCAACATGGTGAAACCCCGTCTCTACTAAAAAATACAAAAAATAAAAATAAAAAATTAACCAGACGTGGTGGCAGGTGCTTGTAATCCCAGCTATTCGGGAAGCCGAGGCAGGAGAATCTCTTGAACCTGGGAGGCGGAGCTTGCAGTGAGCCGAGATTGCGATTCTCCCACCTGCAGGCTGCAGGCTGTACAAGCATGGCTCTAGAATCTGCTTCTGGCGAAGCTGAAGGGGGAGCAGGCATGTCACATAAAGAAAGTGGGAGCAGGAGAGACAGGAAAGGGGTGGGTGCCATACACTTACAAACAACAAGATCTCTCATGCAGTCAGGTGAGAACTCACTTATCACCAAGGGGATAGTGCTGAACCATTCATAAGGGATCTGCCCCCAGGGTCCAATCACCTCCCACCAGGCCCCACCTCCAACACTGGGAATCATATTGCAACATGAGATTTGAAGGGGACAAAAATCTAAACTATATCAGTTGCCTTAAGTTGTCTCTATAGAGCATATAGCCCCTTTCCCTTTGGTAGGTGAGCCTTGGGTCTGGGGAGGAATCATGCTGAGATCTACCTGTCTTGCTGATGCTCAAGACTAAACTTCTGCATATAAGTTCCCTCACAAATCACCCTTCGTTGACAACCTGGTTCATCTGCCTCATTCCTTGGTTTCTCTGCTCCTTTGGCATTTGATGGCTGCTTTGCATATATGACATTTTCATAGAACAGCTGTAAAATTTTTCTTGTTATTGTTGGTTTTCTAGTTTGTTTTCTATAGAGACAAGGTCTGGCTCTGTTGCCCAGGCTGGAGTGCAGTGGTGCAATGACAGCTCACGGCATTCTCATCTTCCCAGGCTCAAGCGATTCTCTCACCTTAGCCTCCTGAGTAGTCGGGACTGCAAGTGCGTGCCACTACACCTGGCTACTGTTTTTTGTTTGTTTGTTCATTTGTTTTTTCTGTTTTGTTTTAGTAGAGATGAGGTTTTGCCACGTTGCTCGGGCTGGTCTCGAACTCCTGGGCTCCAGCAATTCGCCTGCCTTGGCCTCCCGAAGTTCTAGGATTATAGGTGTGAACCACCATGCCCAGCCTTTCTGAGAGAAGGTCTCACTCTGTTGCCCAGGCTGGAGTGCAGTGGCATGATCATAGCTCACTGCAACCTCTACCTCCTGGGCTCAAGAGATCCTCCCTTTGCAGCCTCCCAAGTAGCTAGGACTACAGGCAAGTGTCATCATGCCTGACTATTTTTTTTAATTTTTGTAGAGACAGGGTCTCCCTGTGTTGCCCAGGCTGGTCTCGATCTTCTAGGTTCAAGTGATCCCCCCACCTCAGCCTCTCAAAGTGCTGGGATTACAGACATGAACTACCACAGATACAAAATTAACAATACTTAAATCCTATGATATAAAGTCATTACATCTTATGTTACATGATAAAATGAGAGGAAAGAAAACAAAGATATTTGCTACCCAAACGTGTTCATAATAAAATAAGGAGGAAATATAACAATTACAGCCCTCATTTCTGTAACCAGTCATGTGGTCATGGCTGTGTGTTTATTTATAACTACCTTCCTCCACTACCCCATTCTGTATTCCTTTTGCCTTCAGCAAACACCTCAGGTGGTCATGGTTCTTTATTTGGTGTTGTGATCCAAACCTTCATTCCTGAAGGATCTGGGCCATATATAGTCCTGTCTGGATTGGATTGTTGTATATTTTTCCATTCCACTTAATCAGAGGGCATGGTCATACTGAGAGGTGCTCTACAGGATCTCATGAATTGCAGACATACTCTTTCTTACTTCCATTGTGGAGTAGTAGTCCAAGTTTCCCTTGGTAGTCAGAATCCATTTATCTAGCCACTAGAGGATTCCTTATTTTCTTATTGATTCAAGGTGTTGAGGAGCCCAAAGTGGCTGGGTGGTAGCTTTAACTTCCAGTTCAAGGCAACTATTGTTGTGTCTCCAGATGGAAGTATTCCTTCTTCTGGAACTAAGAGCTCTAGACCAGCAGAGCATAAAGTTGTGAGAACAAGAACCAAAAATTTTGCTACTGGATCACCAGGAGTAATAGTGGTTCAGCTGGGCACAGTAGCTCATGCCTGTAATCCCAGTGCTTTGGGAGGCCAAGGCAGGAGGATTGCTTGAGGCCAGGAGTTCGAGACCAGCCCAAACAGCACAGGGAGACACTGTTTCTACAACTATATATGCATATATGTATATATAGTTGTTGTTGTTGTTGTTGTTGTTAAACTAGCTGGGCATGGTGGCAAGCATTTATAGTCCTAGCTACTTGAGAGGCTGAGGTGGGAGGATTGCTTGAGCCCTCGACTTCGGGGCTGTAGGGAGCTATGACCATGCCACTGCACTCCAGCCTGGGCAACAGAGCTGTGTCTTCAACACAGATGACTTCCCAGTCGGTCAGGGAGACACTCCTCGGAGATCCCTGTCGTGACGGTTTCTCTCTCCAAACCTGTCTCTGCTTGCTTGGGCAGGTTTGATGACCCTGGAGCTCTCGGCTTCCCTAGGTGCCTCCGACAGGGAAGCTGTCTTGCTCTTGCTGTTTCACCTTATGGCTGGGTGGCTTGCCTAGCATGAGCGGTAGGCTACCCTGATGGGCCTTGTTTTCTTGGACAGGCGGTGTGGCATTTCCCCTCTGCACTTCTCCTCTCGTTCTTGAGGACTGACTCCCTGCTCTAATCCTGGGTGGACTGACCCCCTGAATCTTCTGGCCCCCTCCTGGATCCCAGGGGTTCTTTGATTTCCCTTGGAATCCATGGACAGGTCCCATGGGACCCTCTTCCACCTGGCACAGGCCTGGAAACCGCTGTTGGTTTCGCCGTGGCCCCGTATGCCCGGGCTGGCACACATTCCCATCCTCTGCTCGGGGATGCGCCAGTGCCACGCGTGGGGCCAGTGGCTCCGCCGCGGAACCGCCCCTGTCCCTGTTTGCTCGGGTCCTGGAAAGCAGTAGCAGCTTGCAGGAGCCCCAGGACTTTTGCAAGCTGGGGCAGGCCGCCGCTCTTTCAGAGGGGGAGGGAGGCCGAGGGCTCATGGGTCAGTGACTTTTCAGCTGACACCATGCCTTAAGGCCCAGAGGATGATTCTGTGCTGCAGCGAGGCCCCGCCTGCCTCAGCAGATGATGGCGAGCCCATCCTTTCTCACCCGAAGGGGTCCAAAATCCCATCTGAAGAGGAGTCCTGAGACCCCAGCAGACGCCCTGAAGCTCCCCCTCCACCGGTGGAAGTCGGCTCAAGGAGGTCCTGAAGACAGGACTCCGGGGGTCTTGCTACTGGGATGCCCGCGGCCCCTTCTCCCACGCCGCCCCCTGCTGGAGTCCGGCGGCCGCCAGGGCTGCAGCGGGAGCCCCCAGCGGTCCCCCCCCTCACCCCTGCCCCACCACACACACGCCCCCTCTCACCCCATCCCCGGCCCTGGCGCCGCGCAGCCGCCCTTGCTTAAAGGGGCCGCAGCCTGACTTCCAGGTGGGGAGCGCGAGTGGGCCCGGCGCGGCGGGGCCAGCGCGCATGCGCGAGGCGCGAGCGGTCCCCTCCAGTCACAGGCGCTTCCCACGGTTGTCTTAGAAACCAGCCCCTGCGGCTTGGCAAAGCAGGAGCCCTCCGTGGCGGTGCTTGGGTGTCGGAGCTGCGAGGCTCCTGCCTCACCTCTCCACGGGGTCCACAGGAACGTCTCCGGACGGACGCCGGGAGTCGCAATGCGCCGGCCAGGATGACAAAACCGCAGGCGGAGTCGGGGGAAGCGGCGCGTCGTCCCAGCCTCAGGCCTGCCCGGACGGTGTTGGGGTGAGTTCCCCCAAAAGTCTTGCCCCCGTGATCTCCGGGACAGGTCCGCCCGCGTGTCCGTGGGCCGCTCTCTCCCCCGAGGGGCCTTCACGCCCGGAGCGGAAGCCTGCAGTGTCAGGGCTTGCCTGCGGACGTGTGTTTCTGTGCCGCTGCTGTGTGACTGTGTGTGTCCGTGTCTCTCCCTTTCTCTCTGTTCTCTCTGTCCCTCGCTCTCCGTGTCTTTCCCTCTTTCTGCCGGTTTGTGTGTTTGCGTGCCCGTGTGCGTGTGCGTTCGGACCAATGCGACCTGTGCGCCGCCCAACAGCGACTTCTTGCCTGCCGGCCTGGCTCTGCTGAGCCTCTTTCTGCCTCTGTGCCTGGGTCCTCTGGCGGCTTGTCAATGGTTTTCGCTGCCTTCCGCTTTGGGTCCCTGAGGGCCTGGCCCACCTGAGGAGGTGCGTCTTCCCCGCAGCAATGGAAATCTCATTACCCTTGCCGAGAGAGCAAGGGAGCCAGCGGGCGGCCCCTCTCCTAGGATCAGGATACCCACAGTCCAGCCAGGGACAAAAGCCCCAGAGGAGCTGGTCGCCCTGCAGGAGAGGAGCAGACCCGCCTCAGAGGAGACGTTTGTACCTTTTCTCGGCTCTTCTCGGAGAAGTGAAGCCACACCACGGCAGAAGCTTGAAGAGGAAGCCAGGAAGGGGAGATGCCAAGCCTCCCAGTCCCTGGAACGCTGGCCTCTCTGGACAAGTCAGCCGCTGGGCAACCCTCCCCTTAGGGCCGCGGCAGTGGCACCCAGCAGCATCCGGCCTGGACTCCGGCCTCTGCTCTGTCCTCCCTCTTGCTCTGTCTCCCCTGTTTCTCAGGGGCCTAGATGCTTCTCGGTCTAGCTGAATGTCTTCCACACAGATCCCTTCCCAGTCCGTCAGGGAGACACTCCTGGGAGATCCGTGTCGTGACGGTTTCTCTCTTCAAACCTGTTTCTGCTTGCTTGAGCAGGTTCGATGACCCTGGAGCTCTCGGCTTCCATAGCTGCCTCCGATAGGGAAGCTGTCTTGCTCTCCCTGTTTCACCTCATGGCTGGGTGGCTTGCCTAGCATGAGCGGGTAGGCGACCGTGACTGGCCTTGTCTTCTTGGACAGGCGGTGTGGCATTTCCCCTCTGCACTTCTCCTCTCGTTCTTGAGAGGACTGACTCCCTCCTCTACTCCTGGGTGGACTGACTCCCTGAATCTTCTGGCCCCCTCCTGGATCCCAGGCGTTCTTTGATTTCCCTTGGAATCCACGGACAGGTCCCTTGGGACCCTCTTCCACCGGGCACAGGCCTGGAAACCGCTGTTGGTTTCGCCGTGGCCCCGTATGCCCGGGCTGGCACTCATTCCCATCGTCTGCTCGGTGATACGCCAGTGCCACGCGTGGGGCCAGTGGCTCCGCCGCGGAACCGCCCCTGTCCCTGTTTGCTCGGGTCCTGGAAAGCAGTAGCAGCTTGCAGGAGCCCCAGGGCTTTTGCAAGCAGGGTGCAGGCCGCAGCTCTTTCAGAGGGGGAGGGAGGCCGAGGGCTCATGGGTCAGTGACTTTTCAGCTGACACCATGCCTTAAGGCCCAGAGGATGATTCTGTGCTGCAGGGAGGCCCCGCCTGCCTCAGCAGATGATGGCCAGCCCGTCCTTTCTCACCCGGAGGGGTCCAAAATCCCATCTGAAGAGGAGTCCTGAGACCCCAGCAGACGCCCTGAAGCTCCCCCTCCACCGGTGGAAGTCGGCTCAAGGAGGTCCTGAAGACAGGACTCCGGGGGTCTTGCTACTGGGATGCCCGCGGCCCTTTCTCCCACGCCGCCCCCTGCTGGAGCCCGGATCCGGTGGCCTCCAGGGCTGCAGCGGGATACGCCAGCGCCCCCCTCCGCCCCCCCGCCCCCTCCCACCCCATCTCCGCCCCCTCCCACCCCATCCCCGCCCAGGCGCCCAGCGCAGCTCCCGTTGCTTAAAGGGGCCGCAGCCTGACTTCCAGGTGGGGAGCGCGAGTGGGACCGTCGCGGCGGGGCCAGCGCGCATGCGCGAGGCGCGAGCGGCCCCTCCCGTCACAGGCGATTCCCACGGTTGTCTTAGAAACCAGCCCCTGCGGCTTGGCAAAGCAGGAGCCCTCCGTGGCGGTGCTTGGGTGTCGGAGCTGCGAGGCTCCTGCCTCACCTCTCCACGGGGTCCACAGGAACGTCTCCGGACGGACGCCGGGAGTCGCAATGCGCCGGCCAGGATGACAAAACCGCAGGCGGAGTCCGGGGGAAACGGCGCGTCGTCCCAGCCTCAGGCCTGCCCGGACGGTGTTGGGGTGAGTCCCCCCAAAAGTCGTGCCTCCGTGGTCTCCGGGACAGGTCCGCCCGCGTGTCCGTGGGCCGCTCTCTCCTCCGAGGGGCCTTCACGCCCGGAGCAGAAGCCTGCAGCATCAGGGCTTGCCTGGGGGCGTGTGTTTCTGTGCCGCTGCTGTGTGACTGTGTGTGTCTGTGTCTCTCCCTTTCTCTCTTCTCTCTCTGTCCCTCGCCCTCCGTGTCTTTCCCTCTTTCTGCCGGTTTCTGTGTGTGCGTGCCCGTGTGCGCCTGTGCGTTCGGACCAATGCGCCCTGTGCGCCGCCCAACAGCGACTTCTTGCCTGCCGGCCTGGCTCTGCTGAGCCTCTTTCTGCCTCTGTGCCTGGGTCCTCTGGCGGCTTGTCAATGGTTTTCGCTGCCTTCCGCCTTGGGTCTGTGAGGGCCTAGCCCACGTGAGGAGGTGCGTCTTCCCCGCAGCAATGGAAGTCTCATTACTCTTGCCAAGCTAGCGAGCGAGCCAGCTAGCGAGCCGCCTCTCTCCTAGGATCAAGATACCCACAGTCCAGCCAGGGACAAAAGCCCCAGAGGAGCTGGTCGCCCTGCAGGAGAGGAGCAGACCCGCCTCAGAGGAGACGTTTGTACCTTTTCTCGGCTCTTCTCGGAGAAGTGAAGCCACACCACGGCAGAAGCTTGAAGAGGAAGCTGGGAAGGGGAGATGCCAAGCCTCCCAGTCCCTGGAACGCTGGCCTCTCTGGACAAGTCAGACGCTGGGCAACCCTTCCCTTAGGCCCGTGGCAGTGGCACCCAGCAGTATCCGGCCTGGGCTCCGGCCTCTGCTCTGTCCTCCCTCTTGCTCTGTCTCCCCTTTTTCTCAGGGACCTAGATGCTTCTCGGTCTGGCTGAATGTCTTCAACCTGGTACACTTTTCATTTCATCAGGGAGATACGTCCTAGGCGTCCTGATCTTGATTTTTTCCGTCTCCTATCCTATTTCTCATTGGTTGGACAGGTTTGTTTACCCTGGAGCTCTAGGCCTCATTCTTATGTGGACCGGGGACTTCCATTGATCTGCATGTTTCACGTGATTGCTGCGTGGTCCGTCCTAGACAAGCGTGATTCGACCCCACTGGGGCTGACTTTTGCCTGCCAGTAAAGGCAGTGTTGCATCCTGCCTGCACTTTTACTCTTATTTCTGAAGTCCCTTCGTTTCCTCTGCTCCTGGATAAGGTACCTTCAAGCACTGAATCTTTTCACTGCCACGGATTTCAAGTCTCCCAAGGGAGTAGGTTTTGCTGGTTAGCCAGGGAGATGGTGTCAGGGGAACCATCTGGTGTCGGGTTGTCGGTGCGGTGTACTTTTTCAAACCGTCTCGTCCCCTCTGGCAGGCCTCCCTGCATGTGGCTTGGACTCCAGCACAGGTCCTGTCTCGCAGGTTTTCAGGTATGCTTGGCTTTTCCTCAGCTTTGTGTGGGAGGTCCCAGTGGCCCCTGGGCACACGCCTGGACCTCACTGTCCGTCTCAGCATCGTTCCATATGACATCAAAGACACATACTCACTCCATCTGCTCTTTGGGGAGGTCAGTGCCATGTGTAGTTACATGGGCTCTATCTTGGCCTCGCCTTTTTCTCTTCTTGCATTTGTTGCGGAAAGCTGTGTCTTGATTTCGGAGTCCCCGGGCCTTGGAGAGGAAGGCAAACCACTGCTCCATTCAGGAAGGAGAGAGGCAGTGGGCTCATCGGCCAGTTTATTCAGCCAACAGCAGGCCTGGTGGCTCTTGGGATCTTTCTGTGCCCCAGCGAGCCCCTTCCCACCTCACTACACTGTAATGCCACTCCTGATCTCCCGGTCGGATCCATTATTGTATTCGAAAAGGTGTCCAGAGAGCCCAGCGTGCACCCCGAAGCTCCTCCTCCACCCGGAACCAAAGCAGAAAACCAGTCAAGAATGTCCTGATAACAGGACTCCTATGGGTCTGACCCTGGCTCTCACGCAGGCCCCTCTCCTAGTCCTTTTCCCACCCGTCGCCTTCTGACTGCTCTGCTGCTGCCACCCCTGCCCCATTCCTCGCAGCCGTCGCGTCGCCACCATTTTTTAAGGGATCCCCAACCTGACTCTCCTTAGCAAAAGGGGAGTCAGCCTCGCCAGTGCTCATGCGCAAGGCCTGAGCCGCCGTTTTGGTCACAGCGATTGATCCCATTTCCTGGTGATTGGTCCCTGAGACTTGGCGAAGTAGGAGCCTTGTGTGATAGTGCGTCAGAGTCGGGGCTGAGAGCAGTCCTGGCCAGGGCGTTAACAGGATGGTCTCCAGAGGCCGGGATTCACGGAGAACCGACCAGCAGGAAGAAACCGCAGGAGGAACAAACTTCAGGCTGATCTCCGGGGAGACAGCGCGAGATCCCAGCCTCAGGCCAGGATTCCCGGAGGGTCAAGGAGGCCTCTCTCCCAATCTTCACTTCACCTGCCGCCGCCTCAGTCCCCCAGTCCCCGCTCCGCCATATTTTTTTTATGTAGTCAATGTCTCACTGTCACCCAGTCTAGAGTGCAGTGGCGAGATCTCAGCTCACTGCAAAGTCTTCCGCCCGGGTTCAAGTGGATTCTCTTGCCTCCGCCTCCCGAGTACCTGGGATTAGAGGGATTAGTCAGAGTAAAGGCTAGGACCAGCTCTCGCCAGGGGCATAGACGTGACGGGATGGTCTGGAGGCCGGGATTCACGGAGGGTCGTCCAGGATGAAGAAACACTGGCAGAGGGCGGGGAAGCAGCGCGGGATCTCAGGCTCAGCCTGCACGACTGATGGTGTGCCAGTGAGTCTCTTCAAAAAAGAGAGGTTTGCTTGTGTGCCTGTGGGCTGCTCTCTTACCCATGGGCCATAGTCACAGAGAGCAGAACCCAGCAGCTTCAGGAGCTGCCTGGGAGTGGGTGTTAACCGTGCCACTGCCATATCTTTGTGCGTTTGTGTGTGTGCCTACGTCTCTCTCTTATTTCTCTCTCTGCTCCTTTCTTACTATTTCGCTTTGTGTCCGTGTGTGTGTGTGTGTTTTGGGACACATGTGCCCTGTGTGCCAGAGGGTGGTATCTTGTACTTTGACCTTCCTCTGGTCAGCCTCTCCCTGCGTCTCTGCCTGGGGCATGTGGCTGGTTGTCAGTCATTTTTCCGCTGTTCCAGTTTGGGTTTGTGAAAGTCTGGACGAGGTGGAGAGCTGTGTCTACTGGTAGGATTTAAATCACCTCTCCACCCTGAGAGGCCTCTTTTCTAGGATTAAGACTCTTCCCCCCAGCCAAGGATAATAGTCTCGTCTGAGAAGTCATTGTCTACCTGCAGGAGCGGGGCAGAGCGACCTCAAAGAAGATGGTTCTCATTCCTCTCTCTCTTTCATCTCATTGGAAATCTGCCACAGGGTAACACAGGTTTTGAAAAGAAGGGAACGGGACCATGGCAAGGATCTGTGAATGTGCAGCTGTGTTTCACAGATCATTAAACATAGTCTAGTGAGTGTTCTGCAGATAGCTGGCATTTAACTTTCTTTATTGAATCAAGGAAAAGAAAAAAATGCTGAGAAAAAATGACACAACTACTTGCCTGCCAGTCCATCTGATTGTTACAAATTTAATAGTAATTTTAATTTATCTTCTCATGTAAAGGTCCTTGGCAGTGATACCTAATTTCCTAAGATAGTCTTGCTTTATTTGGTATGATTAAGTATGTCATGCATATCAGAGTATCTGGAAATTCTTCCCAACTCCCTTGACATACATGATTAATCACATTTCCAAAATAACAACAAAACAACAGAAAATCATTTGTTACTTAGTTCCTTCAAATTCGTTATTTAAGTTGTGGTTCCTTCATGCGTGAAACATTTTTGTGTCTGGCACTATTCCAGCCACATATTCCATCTTAAACAACCTAAGTATTGAAATGCTTGTGCCCTTTGATATAATTTTCCTACATAAATCTTTGATAAAAAAGCTACATTGAGGCCAGGTGCGTGGCTCACACCTCTAATCCCAGCTCTTTGGGAGGCCGAGGCCAGCAGATCACAAGGTCAGGAGATCAAGACATCCTGGCCAACATGGTGAAACCCCATCTCTTCAAACATTACAAAGAATTAGCCAGTGGAGGCCAGGCATTAGTTCATGCCTGTATCCCCACACTTTGGGAGGCTGCGGCAGGCAGATCACAAAGGTCAGGATTTGAGATGAGACCAGTCTGCCCAACCTGGCAAAACCTGTGTCTATTAAAATTACAAAACATTAGCCAGGTGTGGTGGCAGGCACTTGTAATCCCAGCTACTCGGGGCTGAGGAAGGAGAATTGCTTGAACCCAGGAGGCGGAGGTTGCAAGTGAGCTAATTATGCCACTGCACTCCAGCCTGGGTGACAAGAGTGAAAATTTACCTGAAAAAAAAAAAAAAAAAAAAAAAGAAAGAAAAAACCTTGTCTATACCAAAAATACAAAAATTAAACCCTGAAGGTCACATCCAAATGAGAAAGACTTGTTTGGATCAAATTGTCTGAAACTAAGGAATGGTGCAGACTGGCCAAGTGAGGTGACTCACACCTATAATCCAGCACTTTGGGAGGCCGAGTGTGGATCCCTGAGGTCAGGAGTTCAAGACCGCCTGCCAACATGGTGAAACCCGTTCTCCTAAAAAAAAGTAAAAATTAGCGGCATGGTGGCTGCCTGTAATCCCGGCTACTAGGAGGCTGAGGCAGGATCATGCTTGAACCGGGGCAGAGTTGTGTGGGTGGAGATCATGCCACTGCACCTTAGCGGGCAACAAGAGGAATCTGTCTCAAAAAAAAAAAAAAAAAAAAAAAAAAAAAAAGAATAGTGAAGAGTAGGGCAGATTTATTTTCAAGAAGCAGGGAATCTGGAATTTTGGGTGAAATGTCCCAATTTCGCAGAAGCTGAAAAGCTCTCAAATGTAAAATTCAGGTTAGCCTATCTCAAGCTTCTCCTTGTTCTATGTTTCAATAGCTAGTCTGTCTTCAC
>NC_044567.1:31038279-31065682 GCF_007565055.1 Rhinopithecus roxellana | reverse complement strand
GATAACAACTTCACAAGAGGATCAAAACCTCAGATATCAGTATTAACCTAGAATGTAAATGGTCTAAATGCCCCACTTAAAAGGCACCGAGTGGCAAGCTGGATAAAAAACAAGACCATCCATCCATCTACTGTTTTCTTTTTTTTTTTTTCCGAGATGGAGTCTTGCTCTGTCGTCCAGGCTGGAGTGCAGTGGCGTGATCTCGGCTCACTGCAACCTCCGCCTCCTGGGCTCAAGCAATTCTCCTGCCTCAGCTTCCCAAGTAGCTGAGATTACAGGTGTGCACCACCGTGCCTGGTTAATTTTTGTATTTTTAGTAGAGATGGGATTTCACCATGTTGGCCAGACTGCTTTCCAATTGGCTGGTCTCCAACTCCTGACTTCATGATCTGCCTGCCTCAGCCTCCCAAAGTGCTGGGATTACAGGTGTGAGCCACTACGCCCGACCACCATCTACTGTTTTCAACAGACTCATCTCACATGTAATGACACCCATAGGCTCCAGTAAAGGATTGGAGAAAGGTCTACCATGCAAATGGAAAACAAAAAAGAGCAGGGATTGCTATTCTTATATCAGATAAAACAGACTTTTAACCAACAACAGTAAAAAAGGACAAAAAGAAGGTCATTACATAATGATGAAGCGTTCAATTCAACAAGAAGACTTAGCTATTCTAAATATATTTACACCCAACATTGTTGTACCCAGATTTATAAAACAACTACATCTAAACCTATGAAAAGGTTTAGCCACACAATATTAGAGGGGGGCTTTAACACCTCTCTGACAGTGTTAGAAGGATCATTGAGGTAGAAAGCTAACAAATAAATCCTAGACTTATTACATTTTACACTTGACCAATTGTACCTAATAGACATCTACAGAATACTTCACTCATAAACCACAGAATACATATTCTTCTCATCTGGGCACAGAATATACTCCAAGATTGACAACATGCTTGCTCATAAAGCAAGTCTCAATCAATTAAAAAAAACTGAAACCATACCAATTGTACACTTGAACAACAGAGGAATAAAAATAGGTATCAATACCAAGGAGATTTCTCAAAAGCAGAATTACATGGAAATTAAACAAATTGCTAATATTTGACTTTTGGGTAAAAACAAAATTAAGCGGAAATAAAAAATTTATTTGAAATAAATGAAAACAGAGACACAACATACCAAAATCTCTGGAATGCAGCAAAAGCAGTGTTAAGAGGAAAGTTTATAGTGCTAAACGCCTAACTCAAAAAGTTAGAAACATCTCAAATTAATAACCTAACATCACACCAGAGGAGCTGAAAAGGTAAGAACACACTAACCCCAAAGTTAGCAGAAGAAAAGAAATAACTAAAATCAGAGCACCACTGAATGAAACTGAGACCCCAAAATCCATCCAAAGAATCCATGAAACCAAAAATTAGTTTTTTCAAAGGATAAGCAAGATTGACAGACTATTAGCCAAAGAAGAAAAAAGAGAGAAGATCCAAATAAGCACAATTGGAAATGACAAAAGTGACATTACAACTGATCCCACAGAAATGTAAAAGATCCTCAGAGACTATTATGAACACCTTTGTGATCACAAACTAGAAAATCTAGAGGCAATGGATTAATTCCTGCAAACATACAACCTTCCAGTTTTAGGAAGAAATTGAAGCCATGAACAAAATATTGACTTCTGAAACTGAAGCAGTAATAAAAAACCTACCAATCAAAAAAAAAAAAAAAAAAAAAAAAAAAAAAAAAAGCCCCAGACCACATAGATTCACAGCCCAATTCTACCAGACATACAAAGAAAAGCTAGTTCCAATTCTACTGAAACTATTCCAAAAAATTCAGGAGGAGGGACTCCTCCCTAACTCATTCTACAAAACCAGCAATACCCTGATACCAAAACCTGGCAAAGACACAACAAAAAAAGAAAGCCACAGGTCAATATCTCTGATGAACATGCATGGAAAGATCCTCAACAAAATACTGTAAACTGAATCCATCAAAAAGTTAATTTGTGCTGCTTAATGTCTTTAACTGGTGGGTGACTAAGAGTGGAAGTGGTCCGGATATTCTAAAATTTGCTAATTATTAGGAGAGAAATGAGAGAAGGCACAATAAGAGTTGCCTTTATGTTCCTTTATTCTGCAAATGTGTGTCAAATTCTCCCTGTGTGCTAGGCACTGTGGTAGGACTTTAAGTTTGTTCTTCATTCACCATAAAAACAACTTCCTAAAGAAACAGTTAATTCATTATGATCAAGTACACTTCATTTCTGGGATGCAAGTTGGGTTCAACATATGTAAATCAAGAAATGTGATTAACCACATAAAATTAAACATGAAAAATCCATGTGATCATCTCAGTAGATGTGCAAGAAGCTTTTGATAAAGTCTAATACCCCTTCATGATGGAAATCCTCAAGAAACTAGGTATTGAAGGAATATGCCTCAAAATAATAAGAGCTGTCTATGACAAACCCACTGTCAACATCATATGAAATGGGCAAAATCTGGAAGCATTTCCCTTGAGAACTGAAACAAATCAAAGATGCCCACTCTCGCCACTCCTATTCAACACAATACTGGAAGTGCTAGCCAGAGCAATCAGGCAAGAGAAAGAAATAAAAAGCACCCAAATAGAAAGAAAGTCAAACTATCTCTCTTGGTAGATGATATGATCCTATACCTAGAAAACCCTAAAGACAGTACCAAAAGGCCCCTGAAACTGATAAACGACTTCAGCAAAGTTTCAGGATACAAAATCAATGTACAAAGATTTGTAGCATCTCTATACACCAATAACATTTAAGCTGAGAGCCAAATCCAGAACACAATTCCATTTACAATAGCCACAAAAAATAAAATACTTAGCAATAGATCTAACCAAGGAAGTGGAAGATCTCTACAAGGAGAACTACAAAGCCCTGCTAAAAGAAATCATAGATGACACAAACAAATAGAAAAACATCCATGCTCATGGATTAGAAGAATTAATATTGTTAAAATGACCATAAGTGCCCAAAGCAGTTTACAAATTCAACATTATTCATATCAAACTACCAATGTCATTTTTCCACAGACCTAAAAGAAAACTAGTCTAAAATTCATGTGGAACCAAAAAAGAGGCTGAATGACCAAAGCAATGCTAAGCAAAAGGAACAAACCCATAGCTATCACATTACCCAACTTTATACTGTAAGGCTACAGTAATGAAAACAGCATGGTACTGGTACAAAAACAGACACATACACCAATGGAACAGAATATAGAACCTAGAAATAAAGTTGCACACCTACAGCCATCTGATCTTTGGCAGTTGACAATGACAAGCAATGGGGAGAGCACTCCCTGTTGAATAAATGGTGCTGGGGTTGCTGGCTATTCATATACAGAAGATTCAAACTAGACCCCTACCTTTCACTATATACAAAAATTAACTCAAGATGGATTAAAAATTTAAATGCAAGACCTCAAACTATAGGAATCCTAGAAGGAAAACTGAGAAACACCATTCTGGACATCAGCCTTGGGAAATAATTTATAGCTATGTCCTCAAAAGCAATTGCAACAAAGACAACATTTGAAAAGTGAGATCTAATTAAACTAAACAGTTTCTGCATGGCAACAAAGACTATCAACAGAGTAAGTAGACAACCTATAGAATGGGAGAAAGTGTTTGCCAACTACATATCCCACAAAGGCCTAATATCCGGAATCTATGAAGAACTTAAACAATTGAACAAGCAAAAACCAAAACCACATCAACAAATGGGGAAAGAACTTGAATAGACACTTCTTAAGAGAAGACATACAAGCAACCAACAAACATATGAAAAAATCACTCCATATCACAAATCATCAGAGAAATGCAAATCAAAACCACAGTGATATCCACTTCACATCAATCAGAATAGCTATGATTAAAAAGTCAAAAAACAATAGATGCTGACAAGGTTATGGAGAAAAGGGAGCACATAGACACTGTTGGTGGGAATGTAAATTAGTTCAGCCAATGTGAAAAGTAGTTTGGAGATTTCTCAAAACCTTAGAACAGAACTACCATTTGATCCAGCAATCCCATTACTGGTTATATATCCAAAAGAAAACAAATCAGTTCTACCAAAGAGACACATGCACTGGTATGTTTGTTGCAGCACTATTCACAATAGCAAAGACATGAAACCAACCTAAGTGCCCATGAAAGAGAATGAAATCATGTCCTTTGCAGCAATATGGATGCAGCTGGAGGCCATTATCCTAAGTTAATTCATGAAGGAACAGAAAACCAAATACTATGTGTTCTCACTTATAAGTGGGAGCTAAACATTGGGTATGCAGAGACATAAAGATGGCAACAATAGAAACTGGGGACTACCAGAGGGGAATGGGAGTGAGCAGGGCAAGGGTTACAAAACTAACTCTTGGGTACTGTGCTCAGTACCTGGGTGCCAGGATCATTCATACCCCAGACCTCAGCATCACGCGATATATCCAGGTGACAAACCTGCACATGTACTGGCTGAATCTAAAATAAAAGTTGGGACAAAAAAATCACTTGCTATATGAAAAAAAAAAGGTACTAAAAATAGGAAATGCAAAATAGGATTAGAAGGAGCAAAATCCTAGTAAATAACAAATCAATATATTGATTGAAAAATATGAATGTGATCATTATGCCTATGAAAGGCAAAGAGTCTCAGATAAATAAAAAATAACCATGTGGCATTTAGAAATAATATTCTTAATGAAGATGACATAGGAAGACTGAAAATAAGGAGCAGAAAAATAATGAAAATATTACCAAAATGAAAAGTCACATAGATATATTGGTATCAGATATAATTAAAGCAAAAAGGGACAAGGAGGAATATTTCATACCGATGAGAGAGGCAATCTGACAAGAAGATATAACAATCATAAACATTTATGTACTCAATAACATAGCTTCAAAGTAGAGAAAGGAAAAAGTGATGGAACTACCATGAGAAATTGACAGAGCCAATGAAAATATTTAATAGTGCTCTCAGAAACTGATAAATCATGCAAGCCAAACATCAATGAGTATATAGAGAATTGAAGTAATGCAAATAACAAACCTGGTCAGATAAGATTCTCTGTACCCAGCAAACAGAGAATACACATTTTTATCAAATACAAGAAGTAGTTACAAATGTTGACCATGTATTAGGCCACAAAAATAGTCAACAAATTCCAAAAATTGATATTATATATCCCATACAGCCTGAACTCAGGAGGGAAGGCTGAGTACATTGGTACAGCTGTAATAAAAGTAGTTTGCAGGTGTTGTATTCTTTAAATTTAAAAATCTGTTTTATATTTTATTTTAAATTTCCTTACAGTAAAATTCACTGTTTGTGATGTGCAGTTTTGTAGGTTTTGACAGTGATATGCCCACCATCACAGTCATGCTGTAGAACAGTTCCATCACTCCAAAAATTCTATCATGCTATCCCTTTGATGTCATCCTCTTCCCCAACTCCAATCCCTGGTAACCATTGATCCAAGTTCCCATCTAATAGAATAGTTTCGGCTTTTCCAGGATGTCATATCAAGAAAATCATAAAATATGTAGCCTTTGGATCTGACTTCTTTTCTTTAACTAAACGCATTTGAGATTCCCTGTTGTTCCATGAATAGTCTGTTCTTTGTATTGCTGAGAAGTATCTTATGAAACAGATGTGCCATAGTTTTGTTAATGAAAGACATCTTGGTTGCTTCCAGTTTTTAGTGATAATGGATAAAACTGATACAAACATTTACCTATAGGTTCTTGTGTTAACATACATTTCCATTTCTCTTAGGATACTTTGGAGTGGGATTGTTGAGTCATATGGTAAGTGTACGCTTAACTTTATAAAAAACTACAAAACCAGACTGATATCCCAGGTGTGGTGCCATTTTTCATTCTCACTAGTAACGTATGATTTCCAGTTGTTCTACATCCTGGTCAGCACTAGCTGTCATTTATTTCCATAGCCATTCTAGTAGGTGTGTAGTGATATCTCATGATTTTAATTTGCATTTCCCTAATGATTATACTGAATATCTTTTCATTTGCTTATTTGCCATTCATATATTTTCACAGTGAAGAGTACCTTTAGGTTTTTTGCCCATTTAAAAAAGAACTTTAGGTGTTCTCTTATTGTTGAGTTCTGAGAGAGTTCTTTTTTGGGGTACAAGTCCTCTGGGGGAAATGGATGTTTCACTCTGATGGCTGCAATTTTCTCAGAACAGTATGAAGCAAGAGTGAGGATGAGGTAGGAAGTATAGGAAGTTTAAGGAAAAAGAAAAAAATATAAAATAGCCTCCTGAAGCAGAAGGGAAGTGAACTGATTAGGGATGCATGCTATGATTGATTGCCTGGTGGCATCAGGGCCCTCTTGAGCCTTGTGGTTATGTAGTTAAGCTGGGACCAGTCACCGTGGTCATTTTTTTTTCAGCCATGATTAGTTGCATGAGTGGAGGGATGAAATAGGTGGAGGAGTAATTTTAATTAGGGCTTTAGTTTTGCCAAGTAGGTATAAGAAAACAGAAGTGGAGGAAGGGAGTTGAAGGGACACGCAAGGAATAAATTACAGCGACTGACCATGGAATCTAAGTGAAGTCAGAATGGAAGAGAACAAGGATGAGGGACAGTGAAAAGGGGTTAGGATCAAACATTGGAGGTTCTAGCATAGCCAAAGGATTGTGGGGGTTGGGTACAAGAGGGAGGGAAACCGGGAGGCAGAAGACAGTTGTCTGAGGGAGAATGCTTGCTATCCAGGAAATGTCAAGGTTACAGTTCCCAGTAATGATTGAGGCATGGTCATAGATATGAGTGTGCCTGAGTTGGGTAGGAAATTCCAATGGGAAAAAAAAATCACTGGAAGAAGACTGTTCAAGGAACTGTGAGGCCAGAGTCACTACTACAGGGTAGTAGTAAAGAGAGTGGCAGTGAGCCACGAGCTAAGTTAAGGGAGTGACCTTGAGGTCAATAGCTGACAGTGGCAATAGATGAAGTGGAAGGCATATCTGATGATATGAAAGTCAAAACTTTTTTTTTTTTTTTTTTTTTTTTGAGATGGAGTTTCGCTCTTGTTGCCCAGGCTTGAGTGCAATGTCATGATCTCGGCTCACCACAACCTTGACCTCCTGCCTCAGCCTCCTGAGTAGCTGGGATTACAGGCATGTGCTACCATGCCTGGCTAATTTTGTGTTTTTAGTAGAGGCAGAGTTTCTCCATGATGGTCAGGCTGGTCTCAAACTCCCGACCTCAGGCTATCCACCCACCTCGGCCTCCCAAAGTGCTGGGATTACAGGCGTGAGCCACTGTGCCCAGCCAAATTTTTTTTTTTTTAATGGAAGAGGAAGGGAGAATGATCTAGAAGCTTCTATGAAAAGGAGAAAAGCAGCTACTCTACCTCCAGGGGCACTGAATGTATGTGAGAAGAAGCTGAGCTTGGATCAAGTGATGTGGTCAGGAGAGGAAGGGAAGCTACTAGGACCCCAGAAAGTTGGCCTGGGATTGGAATCCTAGGAGGGGAAAAGGTTGACTTCTGGCTACAGAGGGACATACAGAGAGGTGTTTTTTGAAGGACTCCATGGATTTATCTAGAACTGTGCGGCTCAATGCAGCAGCCACTGGCCACATGTGGCTAACTTAAATTTAAACTCATTAAAATAAAAAGTAAATAAATAAAGTAAAATTCAGTTCCTCCGTCATAGTAGCCACAGTACAATGCTCAGTAGCCACAGTAATGGTCAGTGGCTCTTGTACTGGACAGTGCAGATGTAGAACATTTCTATCACTGCCAAACGTTCTGATAGCCCTAGTGACATTAGGGCCATGGGCTCTGAAAGTGGCCTCACCGTATCTTCTCTTATCCCTAGACCTTTCTGTAGAAATATGAAGAGCAACCACAGTGCTCAGCCATGCTGTGAGGAATTAAGAGAAGGGACTGTACTGAGTTTAGGAAGAGATGGAAAGGGAAGGGCAGTGGCTCCTCCCTTGGCGGTGGCCGCCATCCTGGAGCTGCGGGAAGGGAGCTGTAGTCAAAACGAACAGGCCGAGAAGGAAGCTGAAGAGCTGGAGTGGAGGTCAGGTTTCTGAGCCTCCTGGAGGCTGCACCTTCAGATGATCAGATATGTGGCAGGAGTGGGAAGGGGACACAGAATGAAGGGGGATCCGTTTCTCTAATCCAGCGAGTGGGAATTACACTGTGGCATCATTTTATGCCCAAAGCTGGGAAGGCCTGAGCGTGCTGGTTACGTAGATAGAAAAGTCATTTCTATTCATTTCTGTAGAATGTATTTATCTTTGGCTGCTCCCCAAGTGCGTGCTTCTTAAGGGGTCACGTGGGTAATGTGTGTGGTAAATAATCAGTGCTGCTTGAACATTTATGCCTCTTCCTCTCTGTCTTGTGCGTGAAGGGCCACATCTGACACGCTGACCTCAGGGATATGTTGCTGCCATAAGATTTTAACCCCGATATATGAAATTTGACAATTTAGAGGCATAGAATAGAATCATGCTTAGTTTTTGAGAGTCCATAAACATTGAAGAGTAACATTATTTACTTTCACTACCCCCAAAAGGAAAGCTCTCTGAAAATTAAATGACTAATTTTACGTTCTTAAAGTGTATATATTTGGTAAAATGGTCTCATTTCTTGCTTCCCCCAACTCAAAAGGGACAAAGTGATAAATTCATAAGTAAATACATTTTTTTTTTGGTGAAGATCTGGAGACTTTAATATGGGATTTATGATGGCTAAAGAGCATTACCTATCCAAGAGCAACCTGTAATCAAGGGAGGAAGTTATGAGTTTTTGGTTCATTTTGTGGTCAACCTGATTCCTTCTAGTTTTGTCTCTGGCCTAAACTGTGAGAGAAAATAATTGGAAATGCTATGATGAAAATAATAGAACGATTCCTCTTGTCGCCATGGTGACAAGAATAAATTGAATCCATTGCTCTGAAAAATTGCCCGAAAGTGTACTTTAGCATTCCACAGTGGGTGTATTTATTGAGAATTTTAATCTGTCAGCTTCCATCAAAATGGTGCAGCACTCAGAGAAATGGTTCACATCTATACTTTTAGCTGGTTTTTGTTATTTGATTTATTTTTTAAAATTTTATAGATCTGGGGGTACTTGTGCAGGTTTGCTGTGTGGGTATATTACATAATGGTAAGGGTTAGGCTTCTAGTCTACCCATCACCCAATTATTGTAAAAGAAAGCAACCATCACTATGTTGAAAATTTAAGTAATTTTCTAAAAGCATCCTGCCAGGTACAAATCTAAAAGCCGATTACAGTTTTGTTTCCACTGTCATGGAAAATATCATTGTCAGCACCAACCGAGTTTTGGATGATTTTTCAGGTCATTGACAATCATTAGTATGGTACAGGACTCAAAAGATCTGGTTGCGAAACCAAAGGATGTGGATTCCCAATCTCATTCAGTGTAAAACAGTCATATAGGATTACAAGAAGAAATAAACCCTAGTGCCTCAGTTTTTGTTTAATTTTTGGTAATGAGCATTTTAATAATAGTGATAGTTAGCATGTACAAGATGCACCAAGCATCTTGTGGATGTTGTCCACGCTTTTAACAGCAACTCTTAACATATAAGTATTATCATCTATAGTTTGCAGATAGAAGAAACTGAAACTCAGAGAGGTAAAGCAACTTGCTTAAGGTCACACAGCAAAGTGACCTTTGCTGTGATTTAAGAGAGCTGGGATTTAAGCCCGGCTGCATCTTGGCTCTAGACTCCGTGCCTCCTGACAATGCTGGTTGCTCCTAACTTGCAGTAACACTGTTGACTTTTAAATATCTGAGCATCTATCCTGAGCAGTATATGCAAAAGACTTAACACTGGCCTGAAAGGCCTTTGCCAGGTTGGGGAGGGAAGCGTGTATCTAGCACTCTGTCTGGTTTTTTTTTTCTGAGGCAGAGTCTCCCTCTGTTGCCCAGGCTGGAGTGCAGTGGCATGATCTCGGCTCACTGCAATCTCCATCTCCCTGGTTCAAACAATTCTCCTGCCTCAGCCTCCCAAGTAGCTGGGACTATAGGCCTGCACCACCATGACCAGCTAACTTTTTTGTATTTTTGGAAGAGACAGGGTTTTGTTATATTGGCCAGGCTGGTCTTGAACTCTTGAACTCAAATGATCTGCCCACCTCAGCCTCCCAAAGTGCTGGAATTACAGGCATGAGCACTGCGTCTGGCTGCACTCTGGTTTTGATCATTTATTTTGCTGTCTTTAGGATTTTGTTTTCTTATTTTAAAAACAGTTGATCTTCTGTGAAGAAAAACTTTTGGTCGGCCGCAGTGGCTTACGCCTGTAATCCCAGCACTTTGGTGGCCGAGGCGGGTGGATCACGAGGTCAGGAGATCGAGACTATCCTGGCTAACATGGTGAAACCCCATCTCTACTAAAAATACAAAAAATTAGCCAGGCATGGTGGTGGGCGCCTGTAGTCCCAGCTATTCGGGAGGCTGAGGCAGGAGAATGCCGTGAACCCAGGACGCAGAGCTTGCAGTGAGCCGTGATTGCATCACTGCACTCCAGCCTGGGTGACAGTGTGAGACTCTGTCTCAAAAAAAAAAAAAAAAAAGAAAAGAAAAGAAAAACTTTTGGGTAAGAACCAAGAACCTGTTTCTACCTTGTGTTTCTAAGAAGTTCCCTTCCTGTGGTGTCTTCCCAAGCAACCAGGAGACAGGTGGCTTTTCTGTTACTTTCTGAAGTCAAACCCCTGAAAGAACGCAGAGAATCTCTGAGTACCCGCAAATCCTGATTCAAAATCCTGATTCATATGTACCTAATGTGATCCTGAGGCCTGATTCATATGGCATGAATACTGTGTGTGTGTATTGCTGAATATGGTTAAAACTTCCTCTCCTCCCTCCCCTTATTTCTCCAGGAAACTGACTTTTTCCTCCCCATAGTCCACTTGAAATTCCAGGAAAAGGAACTGATGTGCAAAGGAATTGTGGCCTGGAGAAGCATAGTGTATTTAGAGAATTGCATGTAAATGGATAAATAGGTATAGGAAGAGAAGCTGGAAGACATTGTCCTAAATTTTATTCCATAAAACACTACTTTTGTGAGACACTCTATGGAAATTGGTCCCATGATCAGTATGTTTGGGACATGCTGCATGTTATATTCTCTGTTGTCTTAGATTGGATTTCCGGGAAATAGACTCTGAGGTGGAGACTTACGTGCAGAAGGTCTCTTGGCGAATGCTCCGGGGAGGCATGCGTGTAAGGAAGTGAGACAGACCCACCTCAGGTCCCTGGGACTTCCACTGGCCAGGTACTTGTGCCTACTTGTGTCATGGGACACAGGGCCCATCTCTTCCCAACTCCACACTCTGTGACCACACACTAGTAGCTCGAAATCAGCCATGGTGCAATGATTGGCATTACAGAAATGGACAAATGCTTCAAACTGGGGCCTGACTTATTGTTTTGTTGATTGCCAGGCTTAAAAAAGTGATGGAAAGGATGCTAATAATGCGTATTAAACCAAAAATGTGTGTCACGTCTGTAGCTGTGACTTTGTGAATAGCACAAAAATTGAGAATACATGCTTCTGATATTTGAAAACCCTTATCGGACTCAACAAAGAATTCACTCATGTCGTTGTCTATCAGATGAAGCTCTGATGCATGTTTTTTGGTTTCACTTTTTCCTTATTCATTAATATAAACAGAATGTCAATCAAACTTCATGTTGTGTCTACGCTCAATCATCCCTGATGACCCTACGCTGACTAGAGATGCAGAATTCAGCAAAAACCAATGAAAGCATTCCATGAGAATCAATGGCTATATGAAGCTTACAGTAAACCGTATTGTGTATTTTATTATTACGTATACATTGTGTGTTACAAGTCCGTTATATCAGCACCATTTATAGTAAACTCATGCAGTTGGTGAACCTTTACCAGCACATCACTGGGGCTGGTGGAGTCTGGGTGGGAGCATCCGAGATTGCTTGAGCCAAATTGGAGAATACTTGAGCCAAAGTCTGCTGGCAAAGACATCCCGTGCCTCTCAGGACTGGCAGTGGCCCACTGTAGACATGGCCTCAGTATACACATAGACAGGTTTCGGAACATGGGGCCCTGGGTCACTCATGCTGCCTGTAGTTGGAATTCTACCAGGCACATTCCATGGCCTCCACACTGATACCTGATGTGGTTGGAGCTGAGATCTCAGACTATCCTCCAGAGATTGTTAGGGTTGGGATGGCCTTTCAGAGATGTCCCAAATTGAGGCAAGAGGGCCAGACCTTTAGATCAACAGTCACTGATACCCAAAGCACATCCTTGGTTAAGACATTGCTCTGTGGCTGAGGACAAATCCCAGTGAGAGCCAGAGCTCTGGATGGTGGCCTGTGAATGGTCAGTGGCCGATATTCCCAGAAACTGGAGGATAGGTTTGTCTACCCTGAAGAGGAAAGTTGGCTGGAGCACTGCAGTATTTATTAGACCGTCTTGGAAATTCATAATGTTTATTAGCATTTAAAAGGCTCTGAAGAATCCTGCAGTTAGCTTTGTCCTGCTAGCACCACCTCCATTTATTTCACCAAGAAACCATTTTGTGTGTCTGTGTCTGTAACATCCCTTTGAATTAGTATTCTATAGAACACATTCGGGAAAAGCTGGGTCAGAGAGAAAGGCAAGGTCAGATTGTAAAGGGCTGAGCCTGCCTGGCTAGGCAGTTTTGATTTTATGCTGTAGGCACTGGGGAGCTATTCTGATTTGACTTGCACTTTGGAGAAAGCACTTTGGAAGTGTGTGTAGGATTGATTGGTGTGGGAGAGATGGAAGAGCAAGTCTATTTAAGAGGCTGCCACATCTTCCAAGGGACAGATGATATGGGCCTTGATTTGGATGACAGAGAGAAGAGGCAAAGTGGAGGAATGTTTAAGAGATAGAACCGATAGTGTTTAGTGATAAGTTATTTTCCCATTACCCTGTAATCTAGCTCAGTGTTATTTACATATTCTTCTCATTTCCAAACAGGTTTCCTTCCCTTCCCTTTCCTTTTCCTTTTCCTTCCTTCCTTCCTTCCTTCCTTCCTTCCTTCCTTCCTTCCTTCCTTCCTTCCTTCCTTTCCTTCCTTCCTTCCTTCCTTTTCCTTTAATTATCTTCTCCTTCTATTATTTATGTGTCCCTGAAATGGTGTATTGAACAACTTCACCGTAAAGGTTTTGTATACTCATCTTTCCAGGCTCCATTTGGTTTGCATCCATTTCATCCTCTTGTGTTCTGGGATGAAAAAAATGAGGATGAACTGGGCAGCATCCTGTGACCATTTCACAGTTGTCGTTTTGGAATTTAGTGTTCTGATGGCTTTTCCAATGTGTGCAAAATTGCTTTAAGTCTATAGTACAAATAAGTAGGAAATGAGTGGGATGCAAACATAATCTCACACATTTAACGCAGGATTGATTTGTTCCCGTACACTTCAGTTTTTATTACTATTGGAAGAATATGATTTATTTGTAAGAAGCTGATCTCTTTTTATCAGCTCTAGAGGAGGGAGAGTTGACTTAGTTTCTAGACACTGTCTACCCTACTTTCTCACTTCATGTTATTTTATTGGCAAAGAATCTCTCTATTTAGGGTATTTAAAAACATGGAATCAACTCTGATGCTCTTTCTCTTTATACTTTTCACAGGAAAAGAAGTTTAAATCATTAACTGAAATAAGTTTTCATGGTGCCCAGAGATTTCACTTCCTGATAGCCTGCCTTATGTGAATTAACGTGCACAATTGAAGGTAATTCTAGTGGAGATAATGAATTAATCTCCCGAAAGGGAGCTTCCCCTCTTTTGGGGTACTGAGGGCACTCACAGAAAATAACGGACCAGGGTTTTTTCTTCACCTCTAGAATTGCAATTATTTTAATTTTATTTATTTATTTATTTTGAGACAGAGTTTTGCTCTTGTCACTCCAGTGCAATGGCACGATCTCCCTCACTGCAACCTCTGCCTCCCAGATTCAAGGGATTCTCCTGCCTCAGCCTCCCCAAGTAGCTGGGATAACAGGCTTGTGCCACCACACCCAGCTGAGTTTTGTGTTTTTAGTAGAGACAGGGTTTCACCATGTTGGCCAGGCTGGCCTTGAACTGCTGACCTCAGGTGATCCATCCACCTCAGCCTTGCAAAGTGCTGGGATTACAGGTATGAGCCACCGTGCCTGGCCACGGTGAATTTAAAAATTCAGTAGAATTTTTAAATAGTTGGACCAGAGAAGAAGCATGTCTTCAAACATGCCAACAGAATCAATTTTGGATTTTTGATTTGGGGAGTTTTCTCAGATCTGGAAAAGTTATTGTAAATCAAGGTTGAAGTAAAGTTGGTTTACATATTTGACATATTTACCTTTTGGAAAACACAATGTAGGACTTTATGTTCATGTCTTTGTTTTCATACTGACAAAGGGGCTGTTTCCAAGACCTCAGTACCCCACACACTGCAGGGGTGTTGCTGGGCTGTCTTTCGCTGCATTGTGAGAAGCCTCTTTAGGGAGCATGGAGAGCTGTTGGGCCTTGAAAAAGCCCAGCCAGCTGCTAAAAAGCTCAGCTGAGACATCACTGGAGAGGCTGTGCGTGAGCAGCCAAAGGCTATTTGCTGAGCAGAAGCTTCTGGACGCCGACCAGCTGGACGCAGACAACACAGAAGAGAAGTGGTCATTAGGCTCCTCAGCCTCCCTGGACCAACCAGCTCTGGTGCTCAGTGGGCAGGAGGCAGCTTGTGGGAACTGAGAACTGCTGAGGTGATGCTGAGAACAGTTGCTGAAGAAGGGACAATGGAAACCCTTGTCCATGATTCTGTCTTCAGACAGCATCTCAGATGCTGTCTGGAGCCCCAGAATTCTAGGTTTGATTACCAGCACCATGGATGGAATGGTCACAGGCCTTCTATGCATCTGTGCTGGCCCAGTAGGAAAACTAAGCTTGGCCCTGGCTGCACCCTGCAACCTCAGCACCCAGGAATCTGATACTCTGAGCTAAGTCACCAGACTTGGTACTAGGGGCGTGAATCTTTTTGGGACAGGATTCCTAAAAAGGGATCCTCTTCTAGGAGTTCTAGAGCAGTTACTTGTAACACATAGAATGGACAAAATATTAGAATCCAGAATACATAAAAAAGATTCTTACCAATCTATAAGAAAAAAAAAAATTTAAGTAAATGAAAAATCACTAAGAAAAAGACATTTAAAAACAGGCAAAAGACATGAATGAACATTTCACAGAAGAAAAAACATAAATGGCCAATAAGTTTATGAAAAAATGTTCCACCTCATTAACAAGAGGGAAAATACAAATTTTAAACCAACTGGCCTGGCGAGGTGGCTCATGCCTATAATCCCAGTGCTTTGGGAGACCGAGGTGGAAGGATCACTTGAGGCCCGGAATTGAAGGTTGCAGTGAGCTATGGAGACACCACTGCACTCCAGCCTGGATGGCAGAGCAAGACCCTGTCTCAAACAATAAAATAAAACAAAACCCACTAAGGGATATCAATTTATACTCAATTGGCAAAAAATAAAGTAGAATAATACGAAGTGTTGCTGAGGCTGTGAAGCAGAGGTCTGTCCCACAATGCTGTTAGGAGCATGAATAGGCATAACTACATCAGAAGACAATTTCACATCAATTAACAAAGTTGAATCTTCTAGCACCTCTGCAATTACACTGAGGAATGTATTACAAGGACTATAATTGGCAGGGGTATGCATAGTATCATTAGTTATAACAGTAAAAATATAAAACAACCCAATATGTTCATTAACAGTGGTGGATAGGTACATTTCGGCATATTCATACAGCAGAATACTATGCACAGTGAAAATGGAGAAAGTACACTTCCAAGAATCAATACTGGTGAATCTTAAAAACAAAGTAAAAACAACAACAAAAGAGCAAGTCATAGAAGAATGCATCCAGTACGGTTCAATTTACATGAAGTCGAAAAACAGACAAAAGTCAATAATGTGTTGCTTAGAGATATGGGGTAGAATTGAAAGAAAAGTAAAAGATTAAATAATGTGAAAATAAGATAGTGGCTACCTATGGTGGAAGATGGAGAGTGAGGGGGTGTGATGGACATGTGTATGAAGAGAGTGTCCCCATCATTGATGGATGGTGGTCCATTACCTAAGCTGGGTAGTGGCCATGTAGGTGTTTGCTTTATTATTATTTAAACTATATATTAGACTATACATTATTTAAACTATATATGTGTGTATACAATTACTCTGCATGATATATTTTATAATTTTTAAAGAAAAGGGAAGAAGGAGGAAGAGAGGAAGATGATGACTATGATGATGACAAAGGAGACAGCGAGTAGTGCTTTGGGTCCCCGTGTGAGGCACATTCAGCACTGTGTGGATGGTTATCTGGGGGAAGTAATAAAGATATATCCTCACCATTTCTATAGTCTCTGGACTCCAAATGTATCCTTGATCAGATTGGATCTTTGTGGTGCTTCACTGAGACTACACACCTGTCCAAACTGTAGGTTCAGGGATGGCTTCCTGGAGAAGCTAATGCTTGAGTTGAAGCCTAAGGGCACAGAGACATAGATGATGATATATAGCATGATTGTCATTCATTTAACAAATATTTATTGAGGTTCTATTGAAAAAAAAAAAAGGAACAGGGAGATATAAAGTTGTATCTGAAAACAGTGTCATGAGTTTGCATCAGTGAAGAAACTGATGTTAGAAAGATACCATTTTTAGTTGTAATAGGATCAGGAGAATCTTAAGTCATAGAAGTTCATAGCTGGGAAGAGAAGGAAGAAACAGCTACTGAGCATTACTAGAGTTGGGCGTTGTGTTAGGTGTTTTAGCTCTGCATGTGGGTGAAAAGGGCATTCTGGGTGAACAGAAGGCCTCTGCAAAGGACAGAGGAGGGAATGACAGGGTGTATTGAAGAAATGGTGAGCAATATGGCTTGAGTGGAATACACTAACAAGTTAGCATTTATTGCAGGGGTTGGACAATTTTTTTTTTTTTTGGTAAAGGGGCAGATGGTAAATATTTTAGGCTTTGTGGACAATACGGTCTCTGTTGCAATGACTTAACTCGGCTGCTACAGCAGGAGAGAAGCCATAGATCATACAGGTGTGGCCGTGTTCCAATAAAACTTTACTTATAAAAACAGGTGGTGGGCTGAATTTGATCCACAGACCAGAGTTTACAAACCCCTGGTTTATTGAATGCTTTGTTATGTGACCAGCTCTGGGCTAAGCACTTCATATGCATGATCTCAATCTGAAAACAATCATGGAAGCAGGGCACTATTTATTACCATTGCCTTCTATTTACAGACATAGAGACCAAGGCTCAGAGAAGTGAAGGTCATGTAGAGGTAGGGTTTGAGTCAGAGAGTCTTACCCCTATGGTTCACTCTTAATCACTGTGCTGTCCCGGTAATTAGAGGGATGGGTTACAGAGAATGGGCTGTCGCAGAGATTCCTGATGTCAGACAAAGAGTCATCTTGGTTAGATAATGGAGGGCTGTGGAGGGTTATGAAAGAGACTGACATAATCAGGGTTCTCCCACTCCCTGTTCTTCCCAGCCTTGTTCTCCCTCACTGGGGTGTGACCTGTTGAGCTGCTCTCACTCAGGCTCTCACAAGCAGAACATCAAAGACAGAGTCTAAGATCATTTGGGATCAGTCTTGCCAAGAGGGCGGCATGGCACGGGAGGGAGTGGTCCGGTGCCATGGGGAGGGGGACTACTGTTGAGTGCAGGCTGGGCCTCTTCCTTGACAGGCTGGGAGCACATGGCCTGCAGTAGAAGCTGAAGGGGCTTCAGGGAATGTTATGGACTGGTTTTCTGGACTGGCCACAGAAAAAAGCCCTTGTTGGCTCCTGGGTGTCTTGTTCAAATTGGGGAGCTGGTGCTGACACCATCAGGAGCCTACCCTGTGGCAGCCTTCTCGCTTCAGAGCAGTCTGTCAAGCTCACATTTTCCACTTCCTAAGCCTTCCCAAACACAAGGATTGTGCCACTTCTGTGTGGAGAGATGACACGATTTTAATTTCACCAGGAGGCAGTCACTTGCTCATTTCCCCCGGACCCAGCAGATGAGAACAGATGAGAAAGGGTCCCCACGACCATGTTTGAAAACGGGCCAGACAGAGGATGGGAACCAATCCCTAGTTGTGTCATATCCTAATTCACACCATCATGGCTGGAAAGGGCGTTTCAGGGCCAGATCTTGATCTTTATGCTATACTTTAGATCAGCGTCCTCTGAAGTATGCTCCATAGGAGCATAAGAGCCCTACTCTTACAATATACTCTTTATTTATTTACTTGTTTGTTTATTTATTGAGATGGAGTTTTGCTCTTGTTGCCCAGGCTGGAGTGCAGTGGCTCCATCTTGGCTCACTGCAACCTCCACCTCCCGGGTTCATGCCATTCTCCTGCCTCAGCCTCCCAAGTAGCTGGGATTACAGGCACCCACTACCATGGCCAGCTAATTTTTGTATTTTTACTACAGACAAGCTTTCACCATGTTGGCCAGGCTGGTCTTGAACCTCAAATGATCTGCCCGCCTCGGCCTCCCAAAGTGCTGGGATTACAGGCGTGAGCTACCGCGCCCAGCTTGTCACCTTGATTTAAATGAATGTAGCTTTCTTAGTGTCTTGGTGTTGGTTAACTTCTGTGGAGTTTGATACTGCTCATTTTGCTGCTTGTTCTGTTTTTCCAGAGTCCCCTTATCACTTGACCTGCTGTCACATTATGTTTGATTACAGATACCCCATCAGCTTGGGTCTCTCTTTACAGCCTTTGTACACATACATCTACACATAGGGATTTGGATTATCTCAGGATCCCACATCCTCACTGTCCCCCGTCCCCCGACCCCTCCACCCCCTACCAGTACCTTTCTGAAGTTTTCTAGTCCTTCCTTTTCGTTTGTGCTCCTTAAAGCCCAGGCCCATGCCTGACTTTGGTTCCCACTGAGTTCTGTTACAAGGATTCCACATTTGTGGATATTAAATCTTTGGCAAGGTCATTTACCTGGGCTGGAATAAGACTCTTGGCTGATCCTCCTTCCTAAACACCCACCCAATGGGAGAGGCTGATACTCAACATGCAAATCTTGTTTTTTAATTCTCCAGGCAAAGTGATATTGGAAGACGTTGTGGCGGGGGTGGTGTGTGAAGAGTTACAAATAATTTTTGAATATCTGCTTCATGATAGGTCTCCGAGGTGCCTTGTGGGTGTGGCTTTGGAGGGATGATTACGAGGAAATTGTGGATATTAGGGAATTCAGGAAAGGAAAATATCACTCACAATTCAACAATTCAGAGAAAGCACCTAAGGGAATTTCTGGCCGCTTGATGTCCAGAGGCCAGGTCCTCACTTTGTATCAAGGCTCAGGACTATGGATAGAGAATTTAAAGGGACACCAAAAAGACTCAGTAATCAAGATAAACAAAATTTTAATGTAATATCTTTAAAAATACAAATTGATGCATAAAGAAAACACCCATGTTGAACAAAACGGTTACAATGTTGCCTCCTCTTCAGCACCACCCCACCCTCCAGAAGTTTCCTCCAAGCTGCACCTGTAAGACAAAAAAAAAAAGATAAAATAAAAACCTGTAAGAGAAAAGATAAAAATGAGATCGGCCTGGTGGCTCATGCCTGTAATCCCAGCACATTGGGAGGCCGAGGGAGGTGGATCACTTCAGGTCGAGTGTTCAAGACCAGGCTGGGGAACATGGCAAAACGCCGTTGCTACTAAAAATATACATTAAAAAATTAGCTGGGCATGTGGCAGGTACCTGTAATCCCAGCCACTTGGGAGGCAGAGGCAGGAGAATCTCTTGAACCCGGGAGGCAGAGGTTGCAATGAGCCAAGATCACACCATTGCACTCCAGTCTGGGTGACAGAGCAAGACTCTGCCAAAAAAAAATGACCCTCAGGAATTTCTGTCTCAAGTCTCCCATCCTCACCACCACTACCACCAGGCGATCTTTTGCTGTTCACCCAGGTCCAGCCTCCATCTCCTAAAATCCCGGGGAAATGCTACAAGACTCTCCCCATCTCCATTCCGGGAGTTTGCTGCAAGCCAATCTTGCTCTCCCTGAAAACAGCCTTGGGGTTCCCTGTCCTGGTACACCCTCCTACTGTAGGGGACACAGGGCCAGTGTCACCTGCAAACCAGGAGTCCTGGCAAAGCATCGCCTCTCCCTGAGCTGCTTCTGTCCCAACCTGGCATCTGCTCGGGGAAGGGCACACCGGGGAGTAGACTTGCGTGGTGAGCTCAGGTCACCTTCAGGGGAAGGTCAGTGCATACTGGCCAACCCGGACCACATTTTCCAGAATCTTTCAGCATTACCGCGATGCTCTTGTGGTCAGCAGACCTCATTGGTTCCCAGCGAAACATGTCAATGTCACTTGGGCATCTTAACAGTGGGCTCCTAAACTTGGTTGTGTGTGCTGTGCAGCTGTCAGAGGCACCCTGTGTGGGCAAAACCAACTGCTTTCCCGCTTCTCTAGCTCCAAAACTACAATCCCCAGAGGCCTCTGTGGTCACTTCTACTACCCATCCTACACACCTTCCCTGTGTCCGGTTAATGTCGGAAGCACTTCTGGTCTGTGGCCCCGGCTAGTCAGGCTGGTCGGCACCCAGTAAGGCCTCCCTCCAGGTCTTCCCCACACCTCTGCTCCTCGTTACCTGACCGGTTTCAGGATCCGCAGGGTGCATCCATGTTCCATGGGTGCCCTATAGGCAGTCAGCATGCCCCTCTGCGTGTCCCTGTGTTACTACTCACGGGGATGAAGGCTGGGAGCCGTAGAGCTGTCTCAGAACTCAGGTGCTCTCCTGTGGGCACCTGCAGGCCATTTTCCTTTCACTGGAGCCCACAGGGTTAGAGACAAACCCTCACTCTGTGGCTTGGGGACAAGGGCTTCACCCCCTGGCCTGAATTTGGAGCAAAGCTTGAGGGTGCTGGGTCAGTCTGGGCCCCCCCGGATGGGAATTTTCTGCCCTAGTGATTTCTGTGACATCCCCAACCCCAACTGTGGGGCTCTGGAGTGGACTGTGCTTCACCTCGTGGCTGGAGTTTTCCACCTGAGAGTTGAAAAAGGGGTGAGAATTACCTTTAATTCCATCTTGGCTGTCAACAGGATGGATCCCCTTACCTTTTCTTGCCCTGGAGGCTGTCTGGTTGGTACTGGGGAAAGTTCATTCCTAGTTCTGAAAGAGCGGCTCCTTCTAACCGGAGTTCTCCCTCAGCATTACTTTCTGCTCCATCCATACCGCAGTCATTCATGAAGTCGTTAATTGTAAACACATATGGAATGGTTTAAATAAAAGTACAGAGATGTGTGCACTTAATTGTTCAGTGATGTGGATGAAGGACAGGGACATCAGAGACGCCTGTGACTTCAAGGGGTTTGAGAGGACTCCCAGAAATAGGGTTGTCTCAGCTGCCCCTGACTGGTTTGATACCTTGGAGATTAGGGGGAAGGCATTCCAGTGGGAGGCGGGAAGGAAGCATAGTCTCAGAGGCTGGGCTCTTGCTACCATGTGGAAGGATTATGGTGGCGAAGGGCCTTCTTAAGGTTGATTTTTAAATATGCATAGGTGAAGATACAGACTAGCTATTGACACATAGAACAAGGAGAAGCTTGATATAGGCTAACCTGAATTTTACATTTGAGAGCATTTTCAGCTTCTGGAAATTGGGACATTTCACCCAAAATTCCAGATTCCCTGCTTCTCTGAAAATAAATCTGCCCTAACTCTTCACTATTCTTTTTTTTTTTTTTTTTTTTTTTGAGACAGATTTTCACTCTTGTTGCCCAGGCTAAGGTGCAGTGGCATGATCTCCACCCACCACAACCTCTGCCACCTGGGTTCAAGCAATTATCCTGCCTCAGCCTCCTGAGTAGCCGGGATTTACAGGCATGTGCCACCATGCCCGGCTAAATTTCTTGTACTTTTTTTTTAGGAGAGACGGCGTTTCACCATGTTGGTCAGGCAGGTCTTGAACTCCTGACCTCAGGTGATCCACATGCCTTGGCCTCCCAAAGTGCTGGGATTATAGGTGTGAGTCACCTCACTTGGCCAGTCTGCACCATTCCTTAGTTTCAGACAATTTGATCCAAACAATGTCTTTCTCATTTGGATGTGACCTTCAGGGTTTAATTTTTGTATTTTTGGTATAGACAAGGTTTCTTTCTTTCTTTCTTTTTTTTTTTTTTTTCAGGTAAATTTTCACTCTTGTCACCCAGGCTGGAGTGCAGTGGCATAATCTCAGCTCACTGCAACCTCCGCCTCCTGGGTTCAAGCAATTCTCCTTCCTCAGCCTCCCGAGTAGCTGGGATTACAAGTGCCTGCCACCACACCTGGCTAATGTTTTGTAATTTTAATAGACACAGGTTTTGCCAGGTTGGGCAGACTGGTCTCATCTCAAACTCCTGACCTTTGTGATCTGCCTGCCGCAGCCTCCCAAAGTGTGGGATTACAGGCATGAACTAATGCCTGGCCTCCACTGGCTAATTCTTTGTATGTTTGAAGAGATGGGGTTTCACCATGTTGGCCAGGATGGTCTTGATCTCCTGACCTTGTGATCTGCTGGCCTCGGCCTCCCAAAGAGCTGGGATTAGAGGTGTGAGCCACTGCACCTGGCCTCAATGTAGCTTTTTTATCAAAGTATTTATGTAGGAAAAATTAATCAAAGGGCACAAGCATTTCAATACTTAGGTTGTTTAAGATGGAATATGTGGCTGGAATAGTGCCAGACACATAAAAATGTTTCACGCATGAAGGAACCACAACTTAAATAAACGAATTTGAAGGAACTAAGTAACAAATGATTTTCTGTTGTTTTGTTGTTATTTTGGAAATGTGATTAATCATGTATGTCAAGGGAGTTGGGAAGAATTTCCAGATACTCTGATATGCATGACATCTTAATCATACCAAATAAAGCAAGACTATCTTAGGAAATTAGGTATCACTGCCAAGGACCTTTACATGAGAAGATAAATTAAAATTACTATTAAATTTGTAACAATCAGATGGACTGGCAGGCAAGTTGTGTCATTTTTTTCTCAGCATTTTTTCTTTTCCTTGATTCAATAAAAGAAAGTTAAATGCCAGCTATCTGCAGAACACTCACTAGACTATGTTTAATGATCTGTGAAACACAGCCTGCACATTCACAGATCCTTGCCATGGTCCCGTTCCCTTCTTTTCAAAACCTGTGTTACCCTGTGGCTAGATTTCTCAATGAGATGAAAGAGAGAGAGGAATGAGAACCATCTTCTTTGAGGTCGCTCTGCCCCGCTCCTGCAGGTAGACAATGACTTCTCAGACGAGACTATTATCCTTGGCTGGGGGGAAGAGTTCTTAATCCTAGAAAAGAGGCCTCTCAGGGTGGAGAGGTGATTTAAATCCTTACCAGATAGACACAGCTCTCCACCTCGTCCAGACTTTCACAAACCCAAACTGGAACAGCGGAAAAATGACTGACAACCAGCCACATGCCCCAGGCAGAGACGCAGGGAGAGGCTGACCAGAAGGAAGGTCAAAGTACAAGATACCACCCTCTGGCACACAGGGCACATGTGTCCCAACACACACACACACACACACGGACACAAAGCGAAATAGTAAGAAAGGAGCGAGAGAAATAAGAGAGAGACGTAGGCACACACACAAACGCACAAAGACATATGGCAGTGGCACGGTAACACCCACTCCCAGGCAGCTCCTGAAGCTGCTGGGTTCTGCTCTCTGTGACTATGGCCCATGGGTAAGAGAGCAGCCCACAGGCACACAAGCAAACCTCTCTTCTTTTGAAGAGACTCACTGGCACACCATCAGTCGGTGCAGGCCTGAGCCTGAGATCCCGCGCTGCTTCCCCGGCCCTCTGCCAGTGGTTTCTTCATCCTGGACGACCCTCCGTGAATCCCGGCCTCCAAGACCATCCCGTCTATGCCCCTGGCGAGAGCTGGTCCTAGCCTTTACTCTGACTAATCCCTCTAATCCCAGGTACTCGGGAGGCGGAGGCAAGAGAATCCACTTGAACCCGGGCGGAAGACTTTGCAGTGAGCTGAGATCTCGCCACTGCACTCTAGACTGGGTGACAGTGAGACATTGACTACATAAAAAAAATATGGCGGAGCGGGGACTGGGGGACTGAGGCGGCGGCAGGTGAAGTGAAGATTGGGAGAGAGGCCTCCTTGACCCTCCGGGAATCCTGGCCTGAGGCTGGGATCTCGCGCTGTCTCCCCGGAGATCAGCCTGAAGTTTGTTCCTCCTGCGGTTTCTTCCTGCTGGTCGGTTCTCCGTGAATCCCGGCCTCTGGAGACCATCCTGTTAACGCCCTGGCCAGGACTGCTCTCAGCCCCGACTCTGACGCACTATCACACAAGGCTCCTACTTCGCCAAGTCTCAGGGACCAATCACCAGGAAATGGGATCAATCGCTGTGACCAAAACGGCGGCTCAGGCCTTGCGCATGAGCACTGGCGAGGCTGACTCCCCTTTTGCTAAGGAGAGTCAGGTTGGGGATCCCTTAAAAAATGGTGGCGACGCGACGGCTGCGAGGAATGGGGCAGGGGTGGCAGCAGCAGAGCAGTCAGAAGGCGACGGGTGGGAAAAGGACTAGGAGAGGGGCCTGCGTGAGAGCCAGGGTCAGACCCATAGGAGTCCTGTTATCAGGACATTCTTGACTGGTTTTCTGCTTTGGTTCCGGGTGGAGGAGGAGCTTCGGGGTGCACGCTGGGCTCTCTGGACACCTTTTCGAATACAATAATGGATCCGACCGGGAGATCAGGAGTGGCATTACAGTGTAGTGAGGTGGGAAGGGGCTCGCTGGGGCACAGAAAGATCCCAAGAGCCACCAGGCCTGCTGTTGGCTGAATAAACTGGCCGATGAGCCCACTGCCTCTCTCCTTCCTGAATGGAGCAGTGGTTTGCCTTCCTCTCCAAGGCCCGGGGACTCCGAAATCAAGACACAGCTTTCCGCAACAAATGCAAGAAGAGAAAAAGGCGAGGCCAAGATAGAGCCCATGTAACTACACATGGCACTGACCTCCCCAAAGAGCAGATGGAGTGAGTATGTGTCTTTGATGTCATATGGAACGATGCTGAGACGGACAGTGAGGTCCAGGCGTGTGCCCAGGGGCCACTGGGACCTCCCACACAAAGCTGAGGAAAAGCCAAGCATACCTGAAAACCTGCGAGACAGGACCTGTGCTGGAGTCCAAGCCACATGCAGGGAGGCCTGCCAGAGGGGACGAGACGGTTTGAAAAAGTACACCGCACCGACAACCCGACACCAGATGGTTCCCCTGACACCATCTCCCTGGCTAACCAGCAAAACCTACTCCCTTTGTGAACTTGAAATCCGTGGCAGTGAAAAGATTCAGTGCTTGAAGGTACCTTATCCAGGAGCAGAGGAAACGAAGGGACTTCAGAAATAAGTTAAAAGTGCAGGCAGGATGCAACACTGCCTTTACTGGCAGCAAAAAGTCAGCCCCAGTGGGGTCGAATCACGCTTGTTAGGACGGACCAACGCAGCATCACGTGAAACATGCAGATCAATGGAAGTCCCCGGGTCCACATAGAAGGCCTAGAGCTCCAGTGTAACAAACTGTCCACCATGAGAAATGGATAGGAGACGGAAAAATCAAAGGCGACGGCCTAGGACGTATCTCCCTGAATAATGAAAAGTGTAACAGGTTGAAGACTTCAGCCAGACCGAGAAAGCATCTAGGTCCCTGAGAAAAAGGGGAGCAAGAGCAAGAGGGAGGACAGCAAGGCCGAGCCAGGCCGGATACTGCTGGGTGCCACTGCCACGGCCTAAGGAGGGTGCCCAGCGTCTGACTTGTCCAGAGAGGCCAGCGTTCCAGGGACTGGGAGGCTTGGCATCTCCCCTTCCCAGCTTCCTCTTCAGCTTCTCCGTTCGCGTGGTGTGGCTTCACTTCTCCGAGAAAAGCCGAAAAAGGTACAAACGTCTCCTCTGAGGCGGGTCTGCTCCTCTCCTGCAGGGCGACAGCTCTCTGGGCTTTTGTCCTGGCTGACTGTGGGTACTTGATCCTGGAGAGAGGCGGCTCGCTAGCTGGCTCGCTCGCTAGCTTGCAAGAGTAATGAGACTTCCATTGCTGCGGGGAAGACGCACCTCCTCACGTGGGCTAGGCCCTCACAGACCCAGGCGGAGGCAGCGAAACCATTGACAAGCGCCAGAGGACCCAGGCACAGAGGCAGAAAGAGGCTCAGCAGGCCAGCCGGCAGGCAAGAAGTCGCTGTTGGGCGGCGCACGGCGCATTGGTCCGAACGCAAGGCGCACACGGGCACGCACACACAGAAACCGGCAGAAAAGGGAAGACACGGAGGGCGAGGGGACAGAGAGAGAAGAGAGAAAGGGAGAGACACAGACACAACAAGTCCACAGCAGCGGCACAGAAACACACGCCCCCAGGCAACCCTGATGCTGCAAGGCTTTCTGCTCCGGGCGTGAAGGCCCCTCGGAGGAGAGAGCGGCCCACGGACACGCGGGCGGACCTGTCCCGGAGACCACGGAGGCAACGACTTTGGGGGGACTCACCCCACACCGTCGGGCAGGCCTGAGCTGGGACGACGCGCCGTTTCCCCGGACTCCGCCTGCGGGTTTTGTCATCCTGGCCGGCGCATTGCGACTCCCGGCGTCCGTCCGGAGACGTTCCTGTGGACCCGTGGAGGGTGAGCAGGAGCCTCGCAGCTCCGACACCAAGCAACACCGCCACGGAGGGTCTCCGCTTTGCCAAGCCGCAGGGGCTGGTTTCTAGACAAACCGTGGAATCGCCTGTGAGGGAGGGGCCGCTCCCGCGCCTCGCGCATGCGCGCTGGCCCCGCCGCGACGGTCCCACTCGCGCTCCCCCCCTGGAAGTCAGGCTGCGACCCTTTAAGAGCAACGGGCGAGCGTGGGGCGCTGGGCTGGGGAGGGGAGTGGGAGGGGGGGAGTGGGTGAGGGGCGGGGGGGGGCTGGGGGGCGGGGGGTGGCAGGGGGGCGTCGGTCGATCCCGACTCCAGCCCTGGAGTCCAACCGATCCGGTCTTCCCTAGCGGGCGGCGTGTGGAGAAGGGCCCGCTGGGGCAATCCCAGTAGCAACCCCCGGAGTCCTGTCTTTCAGACCCTCCTGGAGCCGACTTCCACCGGTGGAGGAGGGAGCTTCAGGGGTCGTGCTGGGTTTCAGGACTCTTACGATGGGCTTGTTTTTGGACCCTCCGGGTGAAAGGACGGGCTGGCCACATCTGCTAGTGCAGGCGGGGCCTCCACATGCATCAGACTCATCCTCGGGCCTTAGGCATGGTGTCAGCTGAAAGCACTGGGACAGTGCCCTCGGCCTC
>NC_044567.1:31025585-31038179 GCF_007565055.1 Rhinopithecus roxellana | reverse complement strand
AGAACATTGCACCCGGCCCATAGTTTTCTTTTTTTTTCTTTTTTCTTTCTTTCTTCTTTTTTTTTTTTTTTGAGACGGAGTCTCTCTCTGTTGCCCAGGCTGGTGTGCAGTGGCGCGATCTCGGCTCACTGCAAGCTCCGCCTCCCAGGTTCACGCCATTCTCCTGCCTCAGCCTCTCGAGTAGCTGGGACTACAGGCACCCGCCACCACGCCCAGCTAATTTTTGTATTTTTAGTAGAGACGGATTTCACCGTGTGAGCCAGGATGGTCTCCATCTCCTGACCTCGTGGTCTGCCCGTCTCGGCCTCCAAAGTGCTGGGATTACAGGCTTGAGCCACCACGCCCGGCCTAGTTTTCTACATACATAGAAAAAAAATATAGATGTGAATTTATAGAAATACATATCTCTGTAGGAATACACACACATTTCCTAGCCATGCTGACTGAGAGTAGCAATAACCCACACCTAGAATCCACTTTGGCTTCTAAATATTATTTGCACCTAAAATGAAACAAGGCTCCTCAGAGAAATGGTGATTTCAGAACTACAGCAGGAATAATACAAGATGAGCCTAGATTATACTGTTGTGTCAGAAGTAGAGAAATGCTTCTCTGAAATAATAGATCAAAAGACACAGAAGCCAGCTTTAAGAGGTCCCACCAGGCAAACCTGAGACAGTATGAACAACAAAATAAATGACATAGTGGATATGATCCGTTAAAATAAAATAGCATTAAGTCCATACTAATACAAATAATCCAGGAGTAAAGAAAGTTTCACGTTGTCTGGAGCCATGAGGCCCGGAATTAGCCGACCTCTGTTGCTTGATCTCCGCAAAGTGGAGACAAGACGGCACATTTCCGGGTTCTTTATTACGGACCTTTCCCGCGCGCGCCTAAGTTTTTCCCGCGCGCGCCCAAAGCTTTTCCCGCGCGCGCCTAAGTTTTTCCCGCACGCGCCTAAACTGTTCCCGTGCGCGCCAACCTTTCCCGCGGGCGCGCAAACATTTTCCCGCCCAGGAAGATATGCAGCCTAGGGCGCAGGCGCGATCCCACGCCCGGGAAAAGCACAAACCACGGCGCATGCGCGATTGTAATTTGAGTAAACCCAGCTTCCTGTCACCACCCTGGCCCAACCTCTTCCTCTGCCAGCCTATATAAGGCATTGCACTGCCACCATTAAACGAGACTTGATCAGGCTATTTGTCTTGTCTCCATTTCTCGTGTTTTCTTGTCTCCTCCATTCCCACTCCCCCTTCCAGGGTCTGTTCCACTGTCCTGCAGGTGGGGACATCACGTTACCGTGGAATGTCAACTGATGAATGTAAAAGAAAGGGTGAAATTGGAAAACCACTACTTGCCATCAATCCTAGTCATAAATTAGGTCAAGAAACATCAATAAATGCCAAAAAGAGTGAGGAAAAGGCACAAGGAACACGATGTTTATATAGAAGCACTTCCCCCACAAAATCCATACTGACTATAAAGAGAAGAAAGATTAACTTCATAGTGGAGAAACCTGACAGACACACCTTACCCAAGTGATCAAGGAAAAACTGAAATCATGTACCACTTGATAGGATCACCTACATGATACTCCTGCTAAAGAACACAGAATCACCTATGTGATACTCCTGCTAAAACATAACTGTATTTAATCATGATGAAACATCAGGCAAATCCAAATAGGGGGTCATTCTACAAAATAACTGGCCTGTAATATTCAGAAGTATCAAAGTTATGAAACTCAGGGAAAGACTGAGTCATTTGAGATTTTAAAAGACCAAAGAGGCCTGAGCGTGGTAGCTCAGGCCTGTAATGCCAACACTTTGGGAGGCTGAAGCAGGCACATCACGTGAGGCCAGGAGTTCGAGACCAGCCGGGCCAACATGGCAAGAGCCTGTCTTTACTAAAAGTGCAAAAAAATTAGCTGGATGTGGTGGTGCACACCTGTAATCCCAGCTACTCGGGAGGCTGAGGCATGAGAATCACTTGCACCCAGGAGGTGGATGCTGCAGTGAGCCAAGATTCCACCACTGCACTCCAGCCTGGGTGACAGAGCGAGACTCTGTACAAAAATAAAAATAAAAATAAATAAAAAGACCAGAGTCCAAAGGAGGTTCGTGATTCTTTTACTATAAAGAATATGTCTACAAAACATGAAGGTCCAAGACCAGAAGAATAATGATCGCTGTAATTTCCTTATTTGTGGCATAATGTAATTCCCAGGAGAATTCCTCTATGGGAAATTCTGAGTATCAGGTGACAGCATATTGGAAGTACTGCATGTTAAAGAGAGTGAATGCATCGTAGATGATATATGAATCTGTAAAAAGTATATTTAAGATTATATTATATTAGATTTTTTTAAATTTTAGGTGAAGCATGCTGTTTTAATAAAGAAAAATAAGATTTTAAAAAATGAACTTCCAAAGCACTAAAAACAAATGTGCATTAATATTGAAGATTTTCTTTGCACAGCATCAAAGGCAGAAACAATAAAGAGCACTGGTGAAAATTACCTCAAAAATGTAAACTTCTGCATTAGAAAAAATGAACCTGCTAGAATCCCAACAACTAAAACTGTGAAGACACAATAAAATTAAACGTTAAATTATGGGAAAAAACACACACGGCAAATATATAAGACAAAAGAATATGATCTCTAATATAAAACACTTTGTAAAAAATTATAATATTAAAATAACAGATATGAAAGGTCAATTAACATACATGAAAAATCTTCAAAAAAAAAAAAAAACTTTAAAATAACTAACCTTACCAGTACTCAAAGAAACTCATTCAAACTTTTAATATTTTCTTTACTAGAAAGAATAGCAAAGATTTTTTTAAGAGTAACACAGTGTAACTAACATAATATAGGGTTATGAGCAATCTCACATGTAGCTAATACAGTGTAAGTTCTAGAGGACAGTTTCACAGAATGTATTTCTTGAAGCTTCCAAAATGTTCACACACTTTTACACAGATGCTAGCAGTGTATACTAAATGCCAGATCCCAAACTAGGCCCTTCAACCACAATGGGTTGCTTAATTAAATTCACAGTTTGTTCAATCTCATGATATTCTGTATTACAGACTAAATATCTATTAAAAATACAGCAGAAACACAATTTATTGACACACAAAAGATGCTGTGTAAGTTTCAAAGGCAAACAAAAAATATGAGGAAAACGATTCAACTTTTTTGGTAAGTATATGCTAGAAGCAAAAATACACAGAAAAACCCTGGATGAGCCTGAATAAGAAGATTGTGAATGATTTTTTTCTTATATTTATTTACTTGTCTGTCTTTTCAAGTTTTTAAAATAAATATTAATTACGGCCAGGCGCGGTAGCTCATGCCTGTAATCCCAGCACTTTGGGAGGCCAAGGCAGGCGGATCACAAGGTCAGGAGATCGAGACCATCCTGGCTAACACAGTGAAACCCCGTCTCCTCTAAAAATACAAAAAATTAGCCAGGCGCGGTGGCGGGTGCCTGTAGTTCCAGCTACTTGGGAGGCTGAGGCAGGAGAATGGTGTGAACCCAGGAGGTGGAGCTTGCAGTGAGCCGAGATTGCGCCACCACATTCCAGCCTGGGTGACAGAGCAAGACTCCATCTCCAAAAAAATAAATAAAATAAAATAAAATTAATATTAATTACATAATAATAAGGTTTTTTTGCACAAAAACATTTAAAATCTTAAAGCTGGCTGCAATTTCTTCCACAGATGGAATGTGTACCTTCAATTAAGTAGTAAAACTGTATTTAAAGGCACATTGGGTAACGGTGAAACCTAAAATGCAGAGGAGAATAAAACAATAATATATTTGTACTAAATGAAGAAAAATACACAGGAAAAAAGTAAACAGTAAGTTTTCTTTTAAGGCCAACAATAAAAACCATATCTTGGGGTACAAATAACTTTGTGGGGGGACAAGTAACATTCTAATACAGGATTGTTTTTCAAAAAAGAATGTATGATACACTGTAATAATTATTATGCAAAATAATAATTAATTCAAATTGAACAGACTCTTGATACTTGAAAGAGCACGAGAGACCAGTAATTCATAAAGGGCCAATCTGGAAGGATTAAAATGTCCTGTAAATTGTAGAACACTAAATACCTAAGTTACTACAAAAGGTAACACAGTTTCAATTGCTTTGTACTACTGTGACCTTAGTAACATATTAATAACATTTTAATAACTGTAGTTTGGCGTAGTAATTCTTTTCGACGTCTCCCTGAATTTGATGGAGACCTATAATTTTAAAAACACAAAAACTTCCTTTCTACTTTCCGGCAGTGATATTCAAACAGGAATAAAATAATATCCACTGTACCTTATTATAACGATCACGCGGAACAGACTGTAAAACAATTGGTTCCATTGTGGAAACACTGGCAAATTGTGCCTCTGGGATCTACAGGGCACAAACCACATGGGCCCAACCTAAAAATAAATAAATAAATGTAGTCTTTTCAGTTTTATCAAAAGCAAATTAACATCATTAACTTCCTTAACAGATCCCTTCAATGTCTATTAAAACAAATGCACAATAAGGACATTAACAAATTCTCATTGCTGTCTTACTTCCGTTGCTTGAGAGTACTCATACCACCACTAACAAAAGCATTCTGAGGCCGGGCGCGGTGGCTCAAGCCTGTAATCCCAGCACTTTGGGAGGCCGAGACGGGAGGATCGCGAGGTCAGGAGATCGAGACCAGCCTGGCTAATACGGTGAAACCCCGTCTCTACTAAAAAAATACAAAAAACTAGCCGGGCGACGTAGCGGGCGCCTGTAGTCCCAGCTACTCGTGAGGCTGAGGCAGGAGAATGGCGTAAACCCGGGAGGCGGAGCTTGCAGTGAGCTGAGATCCGGCCACTGCACTCCAGCCTGGGCCACAGAGTGAGACTCCATCTCAAAAAAAAAAAAAAAAAAAAAAAGCATTCTGAATCATTTCCCCAGTGGTGATGTACAGTTACATAAATAAAGGGAAACATTTACAAATTCAGATGTTGGCACTAACACTTCTTATACAGGCAGACTAAATATTCAGATCAACACTACTTCTGAGAACCACTACAAAAGGAAGTTTTAAAAGTTTAATACTTAGGATAAAATTTAATAGTTTAATCTTAATCATTTTAAATGTCAACATGAAATTATTTTTATCTTAGTGTCAATATTTTTAATATTAGTAATAACAATCATTTCACTATTTTAATTTGAAATGCTTTACATTTGATTTTTTTTTTTTTGAGACGGAGTTTCTCTCCTTGCCCAGGCAGAAGTGCAATGGCGTGCTCTCGGCTCACCACAACCTCCGCCTCCGGGTTCAAGCAATTCTCCTGCCTCAGCCTCCCGACTGAAGGTTTTAAAGAGCTGGTGAGATAGTGAGGAGTTTCTGGGCTAAAACTGGAAAAGAATGTAAGTCCTAGGTACAGTTTTTGGCCACTTTTGCCCAGGGAAGATTTGCCTATTTCAGAGAAAGCGGTGGTGAGGATGAAGGGTACAATTTTTTTTTTTTTTTTTTTGAGATGGAGTTTCGCTCTTGTTGCCCAGGGTGGAGTGCAGTGGCGCAATCTCGGCTCACCGCAACCTCTGCCTCCCGGGTTCAAGCGATTCTCCTGCCTCAGCCTCCCGAGTAGCTGGGATTACAGGCATGGGCCACAACATGGCTAATTTTGTATTTTTAGTAGGGGTGGGGTTTCTCCATGTTGTTGAGACTGGTCTTGAACTCCCGACCTCAGGTGATCTGCCCACCTCAGCCTCCCAAAGTGCTGGGATTACAGGTGTGAGCCACCATGCCCGGCCTGAAGGGTACTTTTGATCAGAGGCCTCACAGTACAAGGATGTACCTTCATAACCAACCAAGAGAAGAAGGGAACTAGTAAACCCCTCTCCTCCTTTCAGATGCAACACTGAAGGGCAAACCAGGCGTAGGAATACACTAAAAGTACACAGATCATCAAAGAGACTCCAGGGCTCTAGCCATCTCAAACTCTGAAATTTGGCGAAGGTAATCCTAAATTACAACCCCCAAGGCACAAAGCAGATGCAAATATACATCCTCTCTAAAAGAAAATAGTATCATCTTGGCTACAAATAATTTCTACCTTTTTTTTGAGACAAAGCCTTGGTCTGTCACCCAGGCTGGACTGCACTGGTGTGATCTCAGCTCACTGCAACTTCCTCCTTCCAGTTCAGCCTCCCAAGTAGCTGGGATTACAGGTGCCCACCACCACACCTGGCTAATTTTTGTATTTTTAGTAGACACGGGGTTTCACTATGTTGACCAGGCTAGTCTTAAACTCCTGACCTCAAGTGATCTGCCAGTCTCAGCCTCCCAAAGTGGTGGGAATACAGACATGAGCCACCACACCCAGCCTAAAATTTCTTAATTACATATCATTTCCAGCACCATAACAAGGATCAAACAGGTGTCAAACAAGACAATATGAATAAAAATAAGGAGAAACAAGAAAATCGAAACAGATCAGTATTTTGGAGTTACCAGAAAAAGATTTTAAAATAATTATGCTTACTATGATCAAGTACACACAAGACGAAATTCTAAATTGATGCAAAGAACTGAAAACTATAATAATAAATTAAAATTCCAGAAGTAAAGCAGCAATTTAGAAATCAGTCAGGCACAGTGGCTCCCACCTGTAAGCCCAGTACTTTGGAAGGCTGAGGTGGATCGCTTCAGACCAGGAGTTCAAGACCACTCTAGGCAACAAAGTGAGACACCATCTCTACAAAATAATAATAATAATAATAATAATAATAATAATAATAATAATGAGCCAGGTGTGGCGGCATGCAGCTATAGTTTCAGCTACTCAGGAGGTTGAGGTGGGAGGATTGCTCGAGCCCAGGAGTTAGAGGTGGCTGTGAACGATAATTGTGCCACTGCAATCCAGCCTGCGTGACAGAGACTCTATCTCAAGAAAAAAAAATAAATCAGTGGGTGGGATTAACAACGGTTGATACATGGATGAAAAGAGAATTAGTAGGAACAAAACAGGGTGAGAAGAAGAAATCCAGAAGGTTAGCACAAAACACAAAATTAAGAAATACAATAAATGAAATAAGACACATGAAAAATTTAATAGGCAGGCAGGTCTGACACACATGTAATCAGAGTCTCGAAGAAAAAATGGGAGAGAGAAAATGGCATGAAAGCAGTATCTGAATCGATAACACCTAAAAATTTTCCAGAACAGAAGACCCAAAGCCGACTGACTGAAGAACTGCCATAAATCACAGTAAATACAGATCTACACCAAGGGACCTTAATACAACTACAGAACACTAAGGGAAAGAAATGAAAATCTTAAAAACAAAAGGCAAGTTATCAAATGAAAAACTAGATAACTAAATAAAGCCAGAAAACGTTTTTTAAAAGACTTTCATTAAAGGGAACACCAAACAATTTTCCTTGGGTAATAGGAAAATGATTCCAGAAGGAAGCTCAGAACTGAAGAAAAATATAAAGAGCGATAAACATGTAGGTACATTTAATATATAATGAACATATAAAACATTAACAGCTTCACACTCATTTACAATACAAATGATCACTTACATTAAATATTAAAACACTGGTACGGTTTTTGAATGTATGTAGCTTTCCTATAAAACTATAACAAAGACTGGAGAAGGAACAGGTAAAAGAAGTCTGTATGGTTTCATTCTACATTTCACGTTCAGTGGTACACACAGGCTGGGTGTGGTGGCTCAAGCCTGTAATCCCAACACTTTGAATGGCCAAGGTGAGCAGATCACTTCAGGTCAGGAGTCTCAGACCAGCCTGGCCAATATAGCGAAACTATGCCTCTACTAAAAATACAAAAATTAGCTGAGTGTAGTGGTGTATGCCTGTAGTCCCAGCCACTCAGGAGGCCAAGGCAGAAGGACTGCTTGAACCTGGGAGGTGGAGGTTGCAGTGAGCCAAGATAGTGCCACTGCAGTCCAGCCTGGGCGACACAGCAAGACTCTGTCTCAAAGAGAAAAAGAAGAAAAAGTGGTTCATTCAGTAGACTGAATTTACTGATGAGAAAATTATAATCCCTACAGCAACCCCTGAATAGATAAATGTAAATACTTATATACATATAAAGAGATATGGCCCAAAAGGCAATTTAAGGCAATTTAATATAATTAATTTAAATGCAATACTATCTCGTTGCATTGTTAAACTGATTAAAATACAGCACTAAAAATAATCACAAGAAGAACAGAAGAGAAATAAGTAAGAGGGAAAATCAATGTTAAGAACAAACAGCAGAAGACTTCTACTTCTGTCCAAGATAGACTAAGACAGTCAAGAGAAAGTCACAAGGGAAACTGGAAAATGTCTTGAACAGAATGGCAACAAATATGAAATTTATCAAAACCTGACATGTAGGCTGGGGGCAGTGGCTGAAACCTGTTAATTGCTTGAGCTCAGGAGTTCAAGACCAGCCTGGGCAACATGGTGAAACCCTGTCTCTACAACAAATACAAAAACATTAGCTGGATAAGGTGGCGTGCACCCGTAGTCCCAGTTACTTGAGGGGCTGAGGGTAGGAAGATCGCTTGAAGCCAGGAGGTCGAGGCTTCAGTGAGTCGATATCACACCACTGCCCTCCAGCCTGGGTGACAAATTGAGACTTTGTCTCAAAACAACAACAACAACAACAATGGCAAAAACAAAAACCAAAAAACACAACTTGTGGGATTCAATAAAAGCAATAGAGAGGAACTTACAGCATATGTTTTTCCATTAGAAAAGAATATCCAAAATAAAAGACCTAGGGTTCCACCTTTCTAAGTCAGAAAAGAAGAGGAAAATATAGCACATAGTAAGTAGTAGGAAGGAAATAATAAAGAGCAGAAGTTTAACAAAATAGAAAACAGGGAGATGCCATAAAAAATTAACAAAGCCCAAAACTTTCTTTAAAAAGGTCAACAAAACGGAACAATTCTATTTGGACTGGTCAAAAAAATAAAAATAAAAACAAAGAAAACACCAGACCACAAATCACCAACATCTGGCCAGGTGTGGTGACTCACGCCTGTAATCGCAGCACTTTGGGAGGCCGAGGCGGGTGGATCACCTGAGGTCAGGAGTTCACGACCAGCCTGGCCGACATGGTGAAACCCTGTCTCTACTAAAAATACAAAAAATTAGCCAGGCGTGGTGGCATGTGCCTGTAATCCCAGCTACTTGGGAGGCTGAGGCAGGAGAATCACTTGAACCAGGGAGGCGGAGGTTGCAGTGAGCCGAGATCCTGCCACTGCACTCCAGCTTGTGTGACAGAGCAAGACTCCATCTCAAAAATAAATAAATAAATAAATAAATACTATTGGCAATGTTAGTCCAACAATTTCAGCAACTTATACAAAGTAGTCAAATTTCTTGGAAAAATAGAGCGCACCAAAAGTGACTTAAGTATATAAAAATAGCCCAGGCCCAAAGGCTCATGCCTATAATCCCAACACTTCGGGAGGATGAGGCAGGAGGATAGCTTGAGCCCAGATGTTCGAGACCAGCCTCGGCAACAAATCGAGACTGTTTGTCTCTACAAAAAATAGGAAAAGAAAAAAATATTAGCCAGGCATGGTGTGCCTTTGGTCCCACATTTTCAGGAGGCTGAGGCAGGAGGATCACTTGAACCCAGGAGTTTGAAGCTGCAGTGAGCTATGATTACATCACTGCACTCTAGCCTGGGCAACAAAGTGGTACACTGTTTAAAAAAAAAAAAAAGAGTAAGATAGGGAGGCTGAGGCAGGAGAATGGCGTAAACCCGGGAGGCGGAGCTTGCCGTGAGCCAGATCGCGCCACCTGCACTCACCTGGGCAACAGAGCTAGACTCCGTCTCAAAAAAAAAAAAAAAGAAAGAAAGAAAGAGAGAGGAGAGGGAGGGAGGACAGAAAAGAAAAGAGAAAGGAGGGAAAAAAGAATGTCCTATATAATTTTGCCAAAAAATGGATTTATCAAAATTTTTCCCAGACAAGTTTCAGTTTCTCACGAAGTTCTATATAGAATTCAAAGAAAAACAACACCAAATTTACACACAGTTTCATTTTAAGTGACAAGCATAATCCTCAACAAATACCTGATAAAACCACTATAATTCTTAAACAGAGAATGAAAGTACACGACAAAAATAAAATATATGTCAGGAGACGGACAAGTGAATTTACAGTATCCTAAGAAATTCAGAGGATTCAGAAAGAGGAAAAAAGCACAAAGTAACATTAACATTTTTTTTAAGCTATTAGAGAGGGTGGTAGAATGGAAGAGTGATGAAACAAAACAGAATAGGAAAGACAAACACAAACATTCAATAAATGGAGTTTTACCCCAGGTTGAGTGGATCATCCTGTCATCCCAAAACTCTCCAAGCTGAGGCAGGAAGATCACTTGAACCTGGGACTACAAAGCTACAGTGAGCTAGGATCCTGCTACTTGCACTCCAGCCCGAACAACAGAATGAAAACCTGTCACTTAAAAACAAACAACAAAAAAAACCAAACAAAAAAAAATACTTTCGATAGTGAAGGCCTTTTCTAACTAATCTCAAAATACAGATATCAATGAAAGATTATAAATTGAACAAAATTAAAATAAAAAACCCATGCATGGTGAAATTTTTTAAAAAAAAAAACACAATATAAATAAAGACTAACCAGATGGGCAAAAATTAGTCCAACTCATATGAAAACAGTATAATAATATACAAGGGGCTCCTTATGAACGCTCCAATAAATCACACTAAAAAGATCAACAACTGGCTGAGCATGGTGGCTCACACCTGTAGTCCCACCACTTTGGGAGGCCAAGGTGGGTGAATCCCGTCTCTACTAAAAAAAAAAAAAATAGTTGGGCATGGTCGCCTGTGCCTATAATCCCAGCTATTCGGTTGAGTGAGGCAGAGCCCTTGATGGGGAGGCAGAGGCTGCAGTGAGCCAAGATCAAGTCACTGCACTCCAGCTACCTGACTAGAGGAGATCCTGTCTCAAAAAAAAAGAAAAAAGGAAAAGGTCAACAACCAAGTCAAAAAGCAGACCACAGAAGAGAAAAAAACTGCTCTTCAACAACTATAAAAAGATGTCAACTTCACTAAGAGAAATGCAAAAACTACTGCTTGATATACAAACTTTTACCTGTTAGATACCAAAAAGGTACGAAGAACAGCTTTTTTATTCATTATGTAAAATGGGCCATTATTGGTTAAACTACAGGGAGAAAAATTTGGGTCTATTTATCAAAATTACTTGCAAAACTCCTTTGACCCAATGTTTCCACCCACTGAAAATTAAATCTTATCGATTTATTTGTTACAAGCAAAATGAACATATATAAAGAGTTAGTCATCAAAGTAGAAGATCGAGAATAAGGCAACCATGATTGATTAGATAACATGGTTTAAAGAAAAAAAAAAGGCCGGGCGCAGTGGTCACACCTGTAATCCCCGCACTTCCGGGAGGTGAGCGGGCAGATATGGAGATCAGGAGATCGAGACCATCCTGGCTAACACGGTGAAACCCCGTCTCTATTAGAAATACAAAAAAAAAATTTAGCTGGGTGCAGTGGCGGGCGCCTGAAGCCCCAGCTACTCCGGAGGCTGAGGCAGGAGAATGGTGTGAACCCGGGAAGCAGAGATTGCAGTGAGCCGAGATAGTGCCACTGCAGTCCCGCCTGGGCGAAAGAGTAAGACTCATCTCAAAAAAATTAAAAAATTATAAAAAAGCTCTATACTGATAACAGGGATAAACTTGCTCATTGCCAGGTGCGGTGTCTCACACCTTAATCTCAGCACTTGGAAGGCTGAAGGCAGTAGGTTCATTTGAGGCCAGGAGTTCAACACCAGCCTGGCAACATTTGTGAAACCCCATCTCTACTAAAATATAAAATTAGCTGCTGGCGTGGCGGGTGGCTCAAGCCTGTTAATCCAGCACTTTGGGAGTCGAGCGGGCGGATCACGAAGGTCAGAAGATCGGGACCATCCTGGCTAACACGTGTGAAACCCGTCTCTTACAAAAAATACTAAAAAAATCGCAGGGCGACGAGGTGCGCGGAGCGCCTGTAGTCCCAGCTACTCAGGAGGCTGAGGCAGGACGAATGGCATAAACCCGAGAGGCGGAGCTGCAGTGAGCCGAGATCTGGCCACTGTCACTCCAGCCTGGGCGACCAGAGCGACACTCCGTCTCAAAAAAAAAAAAAAAAAAATTCCGCTGGCATGGCAGCGCGACCTCTTAATCCCAGCAACTTGGGATGCTGAGGCAGGAGAATCGCTTGAGCCTGGAAGGGGGAGTGCAGTGCGCTGAGATGCACCATGCACTGCCAGCTTGGCGAGGAATGCAATGGAAAGCTTCAAAAAAAAAAAGGAAAATTGTAGAAAGAAAAAGAAAAGAAAAGTCTCCAAAAAAAAAAAAGAAAAAGAAAAGAAAAGGTAAATTGTTCAGTGAAATAAATTAAGATGCAGAAGACACTGTATATAATATTAACTCATTTGTGTAAAGATGAGTTGGGAGAGGTAAACGTAATAATATGTCTTATTCACATTTGAATAGCAAAGAACCTAGGAA